>NC_048562.1:2562199-2862199 GCF_902806685.2 Maniola hyperantus
TACTAATATCATAAGTGCAAAAGTGTCTGCTAGTCTTTCACGGGACGTCCGTTCAGCCGATTTTGACAAAGTTTCGTACAGAAATAGCTTGCATTCCGGCGCAGGTAGGTACATATAAGCTACTTTTTATCCCGCAAAATCAAAGAGTTCCCATGGGATTTAAAAAAACTTTAACCAATAATATGTATACTTACACAGCAAAATAGAGGAGAAAATGGAATGTCAAATAGAATATATTCCGCGTGTGGGACCTAGGTTCGATTCTCGGCTGGAAGCAAACCTCCCACAGAACAACTAGCACTATCGCTGAATGCATTATGTGATTAGAAGTACTTGTCAGTATCTTGTCCACAAAGTCTGGATAGATTAGACTCCGGTCGTAAGTGTACAGTGGCCAGAATACTGAGAACACCACCTGGAAATGAGAAATTAAACTAAATATATTATAAAAGGAAAAGCTGACTGACTGACTGATCTGTCAACGCACAGCTCAAACGACGACTCGGGCGGATCGGGCTGAAATTTGGCATGCAGATAGCTATTATGACGTAGAAATCCGCCAAGAAAGGATTTTTAAAAATTTTACTCCTGAGGGGGTAAAATAGGGGCTTTAAATTTGTGTAGTCCACGCGGATGCGGATATTATAAATGCGAAAGTGTGTTTGCTTGTTGGTTTGTCCTTCAATCACGCCGCAACGGAGCAACGGATCGACCTGATTTTTTGCATGGATATAGTTGAAGACCAGTACCCGTAGTATAAGATTTTACGTCTCACCAAACGTTGCTAGAATTCGAGAGTCGAAACACAATAACATCAAAGTAAAATAGACCTAAAGAGCCTTGAATTGAAGTCAAATATTCAATGCCACTGATTTTAATTTCGCAATGTTTCCGCTTGGAGCGCTGGCTGTAGAAGTGTAGACAAACTTTAGCTTTAAAACAAGGCATAAAACAAGATCCATTTTACTGTAACGCGGAATTATTTCGACTCTCGAATTTGGTTTGGTTTGGTGAGACGTAAAATCTTGTACTACGGGTACTGGAGAGTGACATAGTCTACTTTTTATCCCGGAAAACCAAAGAGTTCCCATGGCATTTTTGAAAATCTAAATCCACGCGTACGAAGTCGCGGGCTTCACATACATAATATATTGAATATATCATAAGATATTGAAGTGAGTTTTTTTTTGTAAAAAATTTTGGGTACAGTTCTTGCAATTCACGAAGGCGAGTGGCTCAAAGCTTGTGTTTAAGTCGTATCGGTATAAGTAAGATACACTGAACAACTTTATATATTCTATGCCACTGACGTTTAGGTAATATTTAAAAGGCGGTCACTGAAAATCAGCGTTGGGGCATCTGGTACCTCAGATATTTGCTCTAGAGGTTTGTGTCTGAGGGGCCCGACGTCTCAACACAAGCTGAGTGGCCTACCTGTTCGAGGTGTTGCACTGCTGTACAGGACGATATTGCCTACACCATGTACCACCTATATACCTCGAATAAACATTATTCTATTCTATTCTATTCTTGAATGTGTGCGTTTGCGAGCGCTTGCTCGCGACTGATTGGTCCGACATGCACGCACACTTACGCAATGCCCATGTATCCGACGTAACCACAAGTAAAGTCCACTCGCCTTCGTGAATTGCAAGAACTGTAGTAAAGTTTAAAATAGCTTACCCATGTAGAAGGCCATAGTATTGCAGTAAACAGGGTATCTCTAAACCCTCTGAGATGTTTAGGTAGTTTGTACACCTTGTTCTTGGAGTTGGACAGTGTCAAATAGTCGCATACGAGACCGACCCATGCATAAACTATTTGTAGGAACTGAAATATACAGAAAAAAAATATTAGTTTTAAAAAATATATGTACCTATATTAATTAATAGCTGATGCCCGCGACTTCGTCCGCGTGGAATTAGGTTTTTAAAAATCCCGTGAGAACTCTTTGATTTTCCGGGAAAAAAAACTCTTTGATTTTCCGGGATAAAAAGTAGCCTATGTCTTAATCCAGGGTATAATCTATCTCCATTCCAAATTTCATCCAAATCCGTTCAGCCATTTTTGCGTGATTGAGTAACAAACATCCAAACATCTAAACATCCAAACATCCACACTTTCACATTTATAATATAAATTAATAATAATTAGGATTAGGACTAGCCAAACGCTTGACCACAATCACACCTGATGGAAAGTGATAATGTGGCGTACTAAGATGGAACGCGTTTACCTAGAAGACGCGTATTCACTTCAAAACGCATCTAGTACGCGACAGGTTTAGATGGATGGAAAAATTAGCCTATGTAACATAATTTATAATATATAATTTATAATTTGTAATATTGTAAACATGTTAGTAACTAACTATGCAAAAAATCAGATCGATGTGATTGAAGGACGAACGTTGGACAAACACACTTTTGCAATTATGAGCAGGTTGAAGACCTTCAGCAAACTGCAACATTTGCTGGACCTTTTAAAGTAGGTACCTATAGTCTGCGGCAGGTTGAGATGGCAATCGGAGAGGGAACGGCCCGCACACCCGCGCACAGCCCCCGTGCTAACCTTGTGCGGGCTAGCGCAGTGTGCGGGGTGGCCCCCAGTCTCTTATTTCCTTCCCGATTCCCGACGTCTTCATCTCCCCAATTGCCATCTCGACCTGTCGCGTACTATAGCTGTTATGCTCATAAAAGATCATGTAGGTACATGTTTCAGACAATTTTGAGCCTCGATAGCTCAACCGGTATGGGAGTGGACTGAAAACCGAAAGGTCGACGGTTCAAACCCCGCCCGTTGCACTATTGTCGTACCTACTCCTAGCACAAGCCTGACGCTTAATTGGAGAGGAAAGGGGAATATTAGTCATTTAACATGGCTAATATTCTTTTATTAAAAAAAAAAAAAATTGTCCGCAGTCGGCTATAAAATACCTATAACTAGTTAGTTGAGATCAAGGTTAAGAGCCAAGGATTTGTCCGAGACATGCTACATTGTCATTTATTGTCATGATACGGAAAATCGCGGTGCCTAGTGGACTTAAGAGCCAGCGCGTGCCAGATCTTTGTCCATACTAATATTATAAATACGAAAGTGTGTCTGTCTCATCGATATAAATAACAAGATATGCCCAAGCGAACAATATTTCTCACGGTTTTGGAACCAAATAAATCAGCGCCACCTCTTAGATAAGCGACCCGTTTGAAACCCAGACGCCACTGAGGTTGCATTGGTGCTAAATAAAAATTTTAGGACCAATGAATCGGTGCCATTTTGCTTGTATGGCCCTCAATGGTCTGTCTGTCTGCTAGCTTTTCACAGCCCATCCGTTTAACCAATTTCGTTGAAATTTGGTACAGCGTTAGCTTACATCCCGGGGAAGGACATAGCCTACCATTTATCCCGGTTAACCAAAGAATTCCCACGGGATACTTAAAGGTAAGTTAAGGGGATTCCCGTGGGCTCGAGCTCTTTTTGAAGAAATTGCGAAAAGAGTTATCGAGTCAACCGGGGACCCGAGAGCTGGCAGCTACCTTGGTCAAAGAATTAGTTTGGCCATCCAAAGGGGTAATGCTGCCAGCATCTTGGGTACAATGCCTCGCTGCGGTGGTCTCGATGAGGTTTTAGATTTAATTTAATTTATTTTAGTTTTAATTTAATGTTGTTTTTTTTTAGATTTAAGTTTATTAATAGTTTATTTAAATAATTTAAATACAAATAATTTAAATTTTGTATGAAATTTTGTACAGAGGTAGCTTGCATCCCGGAAATTGACACAGGCAACTTTTTATCTCGGAAAATCAAAGAGTTCCAACAGGATTTTTAAATAAAAATCCTAAATCCAGGCGGACGAAGTCGCGGGCATCATCTAGTTATTTTATAAAAGCTGAAAGTTTCTCTGCATGTTGTCCCCAACACAGGGAGGTACGATCAGCGACTATGAAGTTTGGATGGTGGCTTTGGGAGATTACATCCTGCATACATGCATGCAAAGACATGCATGCAGGATGTAGGGTAAGTGATGGTCGAAAACCTTAAACTAATGTTAGCTTATTGAAGGTAGTTTAATGAATTAGACAATATTTGACTCATCCGATGTCATGCAATCTGTGGTGGGGCAGCCATCTTGAAGCGATTTGTATAAATACGGGTGTTTGACGGTTTTTACTCCAGTCTTGTTCCGACTCGAGACTATTAAATATTTTTGTGCTTAGGTCGCAATTTTGATTGAGTGGTTGCCATAGCAATTGCGCCCTAGTCAAATAAATAATGCAGTTAGGTTGTAAATAAATAAATAAATAAATAAAAGTTTATTCAGCTCATAAAACAAGAAAAGACAAAAAAAAAAAAAAGCAAAACATACAAACCAAATGTTACAAATTAAAAAATTAAAACTAGGTAAGCTTAAAACTACGAGCTCAACAGTACTAAAAAGAGAAATGATGTCTTGTTTGAGCTGAAAAGGCTACTGCCTCAGCATGATGCTGCAGTATTTGACTACTGCAGCGCTGATTTTCAGGCAGAGCCCTAGCTAGTGTCACGACCCGACAACGAAAGTGTTCTCTATAATATAAAAATCAACTAAAATAAAAATAAAAAACTTCATTATTAGTAGAGTAATAAATATGATATATATATACATATAGGGTATTACATATATACTTATACACATACAAAGTGTAGGTACGACATGTTTTTGATGTATGGAATGCCATTAATCTGTTTGTGTAGACTACCTGCAGGGAACTAAAAAATCTTTTGGTTGACCACTTGACCACCATAATATAGAATAAGTAGTATATTATAATATGACATAGTGTAGTATAGTCAGAGATAAGTATCGTGTGTTGTAGTGCGTGTAAGATCTGGAATAGTCGTTTAACCCTGTGATTTTTGGCTTTCTAAAACATATTTTTTTAAAGTTTTTTTTAAAAGATGAGATTTTTTTTAAGAGAATGTACGCGTTGTGATTCATATCCCCGCGCAAGCTTTATAAGAGAGGATACCTTATCATAAAATTATTTAAATTAAACCTGCTTTTCTGGCGATAAGTACTTACAAAGGTCCAGCAAGTGAAATATCTAGGCTGCAATTTGCCGAAGGTCTTCAACTGCGGGTCGTTCGCCAGTTCAGGTGTCATAACGGTGTTGATGTACGCCAAGTTACCGACATGCATTGTTATCGTCAAAATGTAACCCACCATCCGTAGGTATGTTGTTGTGTTCGCCATTTTCTCTGAAATGCCAAATAAAAAAATATTTTATTTTATTTATTTTATTTTTGTTTTCATTTTCTTAAAAAACCGGCCAAGTGCGAGTCAGGCTCGCACACTGAGGGTTCCGTACTACAGTCGTATTTTTTCGACATTTTGCACGATAATTCAAAAACTATGATGCATAAAAATAAATAAAAATCTGTTTTATAATGTACAGATGAAGTCCTTTCATATGATACCCCACTTGATATAGTTATCTCACTTCGAAAGTTGAAAATACTAAATATTAGTTCATGACCACAATTTAATTTTTTCTAACCCTAAATTCACGGTTTTCAGAATTTTCCCCAAATATCAGCTATAAAATGTACCTACCTGCCTGGAAGTCGGTTAAAAAGGAGAATAGGTACATCCAGTGGCGAGCAGTTCATAGAGGCATAAAAGCGCTGCTTACCCAAGTTGAAATAGCTTCGCCCTCATTTTTCATCATGACATTCAGTAAAAATGTAACTTAACTAAGTTATGCCTACCCTAGCTTCGCATTATGTGCACGCCACTGGGTACATCTTAGCCTACAGTGTATTTACCTACCTACATAATATAATCAAAATCAAATGCACGTGCATTTATTTAAACTAGATAAAACGCAATTGAACCTTGATCCTTTGATAAATTTCTTTTGTTGATGAATATTAGGGCGTGTTCCCACTGTCATGACGATTTATAATATACTAGCTTATGCTCGCGACTTCGTCCGCGTGGACTACAAAATTTCAAAACCCTATTTCACCCCCTTAGGAGTTGAATTTTCAAAAATCCTTTCTTAGCGGATGCCTACGTCATAATAGCTATCTGCATGCCAAATTTCAGCCCGATCCGTCCAGTAGTTTGAGCTGTGCGTTGATAGATCAGTCAGTCAGTCAGTCACCTTTTCCTTTTATATATATAGATTTGGTATTATTATTTATTTATATATATTTTATCAATTTGGTGGTAAATCCTCGAAAAACAGATGTTACTCCCTTAACCTGTGAACCCCACTTAGCCATGATAGTTTTCCTTTAAAATTGATATTATATACTACTGCTGTGAATTTTTTCACGTTCCTATATACTACCATTTGGCTGATAGAGGGGGGGGGGGGGGGGGGGGGCACACCACTTGACTGTAATACAAATTACTTAACACTTTAAAACATCATATTATTTTACAAACGGATCTAGTAATCAAAAAATGATGTTCCCAGACCCACAGTATTTTTAAAAGACCTATTCAACGATAGATATACCCCACATTATGGGGTAGACGAGAAAAAAAAAGTTCACCCCCACTTTACATGTAGGGGAGCTACCCTAAAAAAGAATATTTATCAAAATTTTATTTCACCACTTTATCGGCGTGATTAATATTTATACCCATGCCAAATTACAGATTTCTAGCACTAATAGTCTCTGAGATTAACCGAGGACGGACGGACGGACATGGCGAAACTATAAGGGTTCCTTGTTTACTACGGAACCCTAAAAATGCTATGTAGAGATATAATAATAAGTAATTACCTTTTAAACACTTTTACTCAATATTTACTTTCACTATTTTCTTTAACACTAAAGACGACTTCTCTGTAACTTCATATATTTCTAACTGCCGTTCATTATATTATAGTATACCTACCATAACAGGCTTTCTTATGTATACGCTTTACCAATATAAGTCGGCCTAGCAAGTAATCCAAACTCAACTCTATTGCTTAAATGTTAAAGATGATAATAACAAATTCTATATCACTCGTAAACTGGTCATATGGCAGACCGGCAATCAAAAATCATCTCTATGACTTACGGATTAAAGATCATTATTATCAAAAGATAGGTTTAATACAACATTAATGTGGTCAAATTATACAAACCGTTAAAAGTAAAGGGTTTTGTAAAAGCAACCATTTGAGAATACAAATAAAGTCGTTTATTACATAGAAAAGTTATCAGATGCTATTTAGATAGGTAATTAATTTTGCATTCACTTACCCTCTTACAAATAAACCTGGAATAGCGGTGGAATAGTTATACTGTGTTTTGTCTTTTTCCTTCAAATGTCAAATTACTGATGACAGAGAAAGACAAAACAGAGTATAACTATTCCACCGATATTCCAGGTTTATTTGTTAGGGGGTTATTGTTTACTAACTTATGCTCGCGACTTCGTCCGCGTGGACTACATAAATTTCAAACCCTTATTTCACCCCTTTAGGGGTTGAATTTTCAAAAATCCTTTCTTAGCGGATGCCTACGTCATAACAGCTATCCGCATGCCAAATTTCAGCTCGATCCGTCCAGTAGTTTGATCTGTGCGTTGATAAATCAGTCAGTCAGTCAGTCACCTTTTCCTTTTATATATTTAGATTTTCATAAATATAAAAAGTCGAAAGTCAAAGTCAAATAATAATTTATTCAAAATCATATAAATGCGAAAGTGTGTTCGTTTGTTGGTTTGTCCTTCAATCACGTCGCAACGGTGCAACGGATTGACGTGATTTGGGTATAGATATAGATAAAGACCTGGAGAGTCGCATAGGCTACTTTTTATCCCGAAAAATCAAAGAGGAACTTTCATTTTTCGGGATAAAAAGGGATTTTTTTTAAATGATTCCACGCGGAAGAAGTCGTGGGCATTAGCTAGTATGTAATTAATTACACTTTTTGACTGTCGGTTGTTGGATTTGTAAGAAAATAATTTATTACTTACGTGAACTACGAGGGTTCCAAATGCGCCCAGGGTCTGAGAAGAGCCAACAACAAACTCAGCCGAGTATTCTCTTTATTATCACCACTTCACAAAATCACTTAATCTTATTAGAACTATCAAAGCTGTTAGGCAACTCATTCCCAAGCTTTCTTTTATACAATTTAAATATATCAAAATTCATATGATTAAATATATGTATATTTTTAATATAAAATAATGATAATAACAAGATACATGCTAATTGCTATTATATTTCACTAGCTTCGCAATTTCGTCCGCGTGGACTACACAAATTTTACCCCCTTAGGGGTTGAATTCTCAAAAATCCTTTCGTAGCGGAGGCCTACGTTAAAATAGCTATCTGCATGCCAAACTTCAGCCCGATCCGTCCAGTAGTTTGAGCTGTGCGTTGATAGATCAGTCTGTCAGTCACCTTTTCCTTTTGTATATTTAGATTGCCTCGTGCTTCTTCATTATCTGAACCCATCGCCGGTCCAGTACTGAGTACGGATCTCCTCTCAGAATGATCCTGCTCTCCACTACGTTTCAGCACATTATGGAGAACTCTCAGGCATGCAGGTTTCCTAGAAGCAGCCGTTACTTTGCGGAAGTCCATGATATACAATGAACCAAAAGCTTTATTCGCTATAATCCGCTGAAACAAAGCTTTTAAAGCCTCAATAGCTCAACGGGTAAAGGAGTGGACTGAAAACCGAAAGGTCGACGGTTCAAACCCCGCCCGTTGCACTATTGTCGTACCTACTCCTAGCACAAGCCTGATGCTTAGTTGGAGAGGAAAGGGGAATATTAGTCATTTAACATGGATAATATTCTTTTTATAAAATAAAAAAAACAGGTCGAATCTGTATGGTGCAACATGCAGCATGCAAAATGCACCGCCGGCCCTCCCACTGCTAAACATGCAGGAAGAAGCAGCCACCAGGCAAGCAACACGCACCACCACCACGCAGCACCACACAAATCCCAAAACACACTCGACGCACGTTTCGCCCCGACACCGGAGCATCCTCAGGAGATGTACACCTTACAATGCAGTATGCACATTTGCAATTGTGAATTATTGTAAGTCCGAAAAGTTAGAGGTGCCGAGATGGAACACCGGACCCTTCGAATTGGAGGCCGACGTCTTTGACGTGAGGAACCACTGAGCAATTGCCGTTTTTTTTTTGTATTTTATAGTTTTTATAATTTGTACAAGACATAACTAAGTACCTACTTAAGTTTCAAATTACAGTTTTTGCTAAACTTTTTCGAAAGGTGCAAAGTTATTTTTAGAATGGGTTTTAGCTCCAATTTTCACCACGCGCCAAAAGAGCCTTGTCGCACTGTATAACGGTTAATCGTAGTTTTGATATGATAATTGACAGATAGAGCTAAAATAGCGTGTAAGTTTTCATTTATTTCGGACTATATAGGTTTTGCAAGTACATAAAATCAAATAATTCTTTACATCAGAGTTAGTTCGTTCAATCGTTCATTCCCGATATAGTTCAGCAATAGCGCATCACTAGACGTCATTTCAAAATAAAGTCACGTGATCAGTACCTACTGCCATATTTGTTATCTATCTTTTTCAATTCTATTGGCATGAACTGTAAGTATTTTTGCAAGCAGCAAGACCCATTGTAAGAATAATATTACTTCCTACGTCCACACACAAGACAAACAAACAAGACAGACAAGACCAAGACACGACCACGACTCGACAAAAACAAAACCAAAACACGACAAATATTTAACCAAGACAAGACCAAAACACGAAAAATATTTAACCAAGACAAGACCAAAACACGACAACTATTTAACCAATACATGACCAAAACACGATAAATATTTGACCAAGACAAGACCAAAACACGATAAATATTGGACCAAGACAAGACCAAAACACGACAAATATTTGACCAAGACAAGACCAAAACACGACAAATATTTAACCCAGATAATAACCCTGCCTCGTTGCGGTGGTTTAGATGATATTTTCGATCTGTAATTTTTATGTTCTAGAATAAGTTTGGTATTTTTGTTTATTGTATTACCCCCAGATAAGACGAAAACACGACAAATATTTGAACACCCCGTGGCCGCTGAGTGCTTGTGTCAGCCATCGGTCTACTTCCCCATGCTTCTGATATTACTTAGTTTACACCAACTACGTACCCTTAACCCGCAGTTAACCTTGATGAGACCAGTTAATTAAAACTAATTAATAATTTATGATAGAGACGCACTTTTTACACGCACCTTCGCGTTAACTCATTTACTACTTCCAAACCCTTATCTGCCTGTCCACTGGTACGGAGAAGAGAGGAGCGGAGCGGAGGTGTATAAATATTCGCTAATAATATTGCATAAATCTCCCGCTCTGCTTTAGTGGACAAGGATTTACGGACTAGTTTAAAAAGTCATACATTTTAACGCAGAGCGAGAGATGAGAAACATTTATTTATTACTAGCTGACCTGCCCCCGGCTTCGCTCGGGTGGAGTTTAGAAAATTGAGGGGGAGGTTGAATTA
The DNA here is from genome assembly GCF_902806685.2 of Maniola hyperantus. Taxonomy (NCBI): domain Eukaryota; kingdom Metazoa; phylum Arthropoda; class Insecta; order Lepidoptera; family Nymphalidae; genus Maniola; species Maniola hyperantus. The sequence goes on from NC_048562.1 coordinate 2,572,700, forward strand.
AATTTTTCTCTCCGTAAGAACCATCCTCGTAGGTACTTCAAGGAATATTATAAAAAAAGAATTAGCGAAATCGGTTCAGCTGTTCTCGAGATTTGCGATGAGCAACACATTTAGTGATTCATTTTTATATTATAGATTTATTAAAATAGATGCACATAAATTGGTAACAAACGCGCACAAACATTCAGACAGACTTAAGACAGAGATAAAACGAGACAGAGCTCTATTTCTCACATGAATCTGTCCCGTTTTTACTCAATCTTAAGTCTGAGCAAAGTCAAAGTGCGCTCTATAGATCTCAGCCTGATTCTCCGACGGATCTCAGATTTCATCACTATTTTTCTGCGTAAATTACGCTTATGTTATGTACGTCGCAATTATTTTAAGTAATAAAACAATGGTTCCTACTTCCTGTTAATTAAATCCTTCTCACAAAATATAATATTACTACTTTAGATTTTATCTCTGGTAAAAAAAATATTGTATAAAGTACTTACTAACCGACCCGGCGAGCTTTGTACCGCCTTACAATCGATTCTTTTTTTTTTAGTACTTATTCTGCTATAATCGGGACACACCGGGTCAGCCTTCCCGGAACCCCTCCACTAACACTTAAGCTTTATGGTATGGTATTAAAGTTCAAATTGACTTTTAAGTATTATTACAAATCTTTTGTATGGGAATATAAAAACGTGTTGTTTTTAGACTTTTTCAGGCAATTTTTTTATTTTTTTCTCCTAGGAATAGGTATTATATAAAAAGAATTAGCGAAATCGGTTCAGCTGTTCTCGAGATTTGCGCTTAGCAACACATTCAGCGATTCATTTTTATATTATAGAGACAATCAGTACCCATAAATAAATGTAAAAGTGAGTTTGTTTGTTGGTTTATTGGTTTGTTGGTTTGTCGGTTTGTCCTTTAATCACGTCGCAACGTAGCAACGGATCGAACTGGTTTTTTTTTGCACGGATCAAAGACCAGGAAAGTGAGATAAGCTACTTTTTATCCCGGAAAATCAAAGAGTTCCCACGGCATTTTGAAAAATCGAAATCCACGCGGACGCAGTCGCGGGCATCATCTAGTTATATTTATATACAAGCTGATGCCCGCGACTTCGTCCGCGTGGAATTAGGTTCTTCTTCTTCTAGTGCCTCTCCATTACTGAAGGTCAGCAGTCAGTTTCTTAAACTTCTCCCTGTCCATGGCTAGGCGGAATAGTTCTCCGACTGTTTTAATGCCAGTCCACTCCCTGATGTTACGTAGCCATGACTTCTTTCTTCTTCCCACCCCTCTTTTCCCAGCTATTTTACCCATCATGATTGTCTGCAGCAGGCGGTACCTATTGTGTCGCAAAATATGGCCCAGGTACGAGATCTTACGCTGCTTGATGGTTTTAACTAACTCGGTCTTTTTCTGCATCCGGGCAAGAACCTCAGCGTTCTTGCCCGGATACTTGCCGTTGTACTTGCCAGCGTTGGATACTTTAGCCGTCCAGCTTATGCGGAGCATCCTGCGATACGTCCACATTTCGAAGGCTTCGATCTTTTTCCGTAAGTCCTCCACTAGGGTCCATGCCTCGCAACCATATAGAACTACGGGCCAAATGTAGCATTGTAGGAGTCTGATACGGAGTTTTAGAGAAAGTTGGCGACCACAAAGAACTTTCTTCATCTTCATAAATGATGTGCGAGCAATTTCAATGCGAACCCGGATGTCAGTGTCACTTTTCCACGAGTCTGTTAGCCATGACCCATGTTAGGAATTAGGTTATTTAAAGTTAACGTAATAAATCGGCCAAAATTGTATGGAGATGCGGGGCGATGTGGTGCGGAGCACTGCGGTGCGGTGCGATGCGGTGTGGTGTGCTGCGGTGCGTTGCGGTGCGATGCGTTGCGGTGCGGTATGGTGACAAATCAACAAGTAAGTACACTTTCTCATTTATAAAATTAGTAAGACAGATGTTAACGTCGAGGCTGTCCAGCTCCTCGACAACACAGACCTAATACGTAGACTTAAAAGGACTAAGCCTTTTGAGCTAGTGTAGTTATAGTAAAAGTGTAGTGCTAGTGCAATTTAAAGAACACAAGAACAAAGTGTCTTCTAATAATGACTCATAACTATAAACTAAGAAGTCAAAGGACCGATTCTTAGGTATAAGTACGTTTATAAGTTTAGGTTAATATAATATTAGGTACTCATTAGCCTTTCTCATAGGCTAGATTGTAATGACAGTAAAGTACCTGTTCTCAGCACTTTATGATATTAAAAAAACCGGCCAAGTGCGAGTCAGGCTCGCACAATGAGGGTTCCGTACTGCAGTCGTATTTTTTCGACATTTTGCACGATAATTCAAAAACTATGATGCATAAAAATAAATAAAAATCTGTTTTAGAATGTACAGGTAAAGACCTTTCATATGATACCCCACTTCATATAGTCACTTACTTGGAAAGTTGAAAATACTAATTATTAGTTCATGACCGCAATTTTTTTTTTTGTGTGATCCAACCCTAAATTCGCGGTTTTCAGATTTTTCCCCAAATGTCAGCTATAAGATCTACCTACCTGCCAAATTTCATGATTCTAGGTCAACGGGAAGTACCCTGTAGGTTTCTTGACAGACAGACAGACAGACAGACAGACACACAGACAGACAACAAAGTGATCCTATAAGGGTTCCGTTTTTCCTTTTGAGGTACGGAACCCTAAAAAAGTAAGATAGATTATAAACATTGTAACTATCTTATCAACAACAAAATTATCGCATAAGCCTCAAAACTATTTTCTTCGAATCATCTAATTAGTTATTAACTATATCATTATCTGACTTTATCATTTACCATACAGGTTTATTTAATGTTCATGTAGGATCTGATTCCATGGACGCCGGGTGCTTGTGATCGGTATAACAACTAAACACCACGGGGTGAGGCTCTTTTCATGTCCCCAGGGTATAATATTATATATAATAATACTAATATACTAACGATACATATTTTTAAAACGATAATCAAATAATATACTAACTATTATAATGAAACGACTTGTACGGATTTTATCGCGGTAGTAAAGTAATGAGTGAAATTTGCGTAATCGTTAGAAAACAATAATCGAATCATTTGTAAATATATAAGAATCTATCTAAAAACCGGCCAAGTGTGAGTCAGGCTCGCGCAATGAGGGTTCCGTACAACAGTCGTATTTTTTCGATATTTTGCACGATAATTCAAAAACTATGATGCATAAAAATAAATAAAAATCTGTTTTAGAATGTACAGGTGAAGACCTTTTATGTGATACCCCACTTGATATAGGCACTCACTTCGAAAGTTGAAAATACTAATTATTATTGACCACAATTTAATTTTTTTTGTGTGATCTAACCCTAAATTCACGGTTTTCAGATTTTTCCCCAAATGTCAGCTATAAGATCTACCTACCTGCCAAATTTCATGATTCTAGATCAACGGGAAGTACCCTGTAGGTTTCTTGACAGACAGACAGACAACAAAGTAATCCTATAAGGGTTCCGTTTTTCCTTTTGAGGTACGGAGCCCTAAAAACACTTAAAATCACCCTTACTTTGAGGTAGGTTATTATAGGTAATGTGGCAACACTGGAAAACATCGCTGCCAACATAACATTTGTTGAAACGATCTATAGTCCATACAAGAGAAATAATATATCCATCAGTGGACTTCTATGATGATGATGGTAATTGGACCCGTGACCTCCTACTTATAAGACCACAACTGTCACATTGAGCCAGCGAGGTCGTTAAAACGTCTACTGACATTTTTATTTACCTAGTCCGTAACTTTTCAACGAGTTTTTTTTCCGAGGTAAACTTACAATTCACAATTTAAGTTCGCAGCACACAGTAAGCGACGAAGACAATATTATTATGTCTCTCCTGAATGTTGTAATAGGTATCTAAATACATAAAAGGAAAAGGTGACTGACTGACTGACCGACTGACTGATCTATCAACGCACAACTAAAACTACTGGACGGATCGAGCTAAAATTTAGCATGCAGATAGCTATTATGACGTAGGCATCCGCTGAAAAGGATTTTTGAAAATTCAACCCCTAAGGGGGTGAAATATTGGTTTGAAACTTGTGTAATCCAGTAGTATAAGTTAGTCTAAATATATAAAAGGAAAAGGTGACTGACTGACTGACTGACTGAATGACTGACTATCAACGCACAGCTCAAACTACTGGACGGATCGAGCTAAAATTTTGCATGCAGATAGCTATTATGACGTAGGCATCCGCTAAAAAGGATTTTTAAAAATTCAACCCCTAAGGGGCTGAAATAGGGGTTTGAAACTTGTGTGGTCCAGTAGTATAAGCTAGTTAAAAATAAAATTCATTTGCTCGTAATTCAATACGTTTTTATAATAAGCTTCCAGAAGACAGTCTCTCAACAAGTTCAAAGTTTTCATAAAACGTAAACTAATTGAAAAACCCTATTACAATATAAAGGATTATTTAAATGATAAGCAAGCTTGGGAATGAGTTGCTTAACGGCTTTGTGATAGTTCTAATAAGTTTCAATAATTTTGTAACGTGGTGATAGTAAAAAGAATACCCGGCTGAGTTTGTTGTGGGCTCTTCTCAGGCCTGGGCGCGTTTGGAACCCTCGTAGCTTTAGTTTTAAGTTTGCTTTATAATTATCACCACTATATCTTACAAATCCAACATCTGACCATCAAAAAGAGTAATTTATTACCTATTTTGAATAAATCATTTGACTTTGACTTTGACTTTGAATTATATCGTGCAGTTACGCTGTCTGTTTATTTAAGACCTTATACAGGTTATTATACAGAAATTATACTTTAAAATGGTTTATAACAGTTTGCGAGTAAACATAAAGACGAAAGGACGCGTGAGTAGAAATATTTTTTTTTTATATAATTTAAATAATCATCCTTGTCATCACTAGGTAGTAGGTACCCATATTATAAATGCGAAAGTTGTGTTTGTTTGTTGGTTTGTCCTTCAATCACGTCGCAACGGAGCAACGGATCGACGTGATTATTTGCATGGGTATAATTAAAGACCTGGAGAGTGACACAGGCTACTATTTATCCCGGAAAATCAGACATAAATCACCGGAAAAAAACGTAATAACAATTTTTGATTTTGATTCGGTGGTTGTTTACGGAACTCTGGTTATGCAAAGGGCTTATCCGGTTTTATAAATTGTGACTATTTGTAGATTTACATTAAAGTTAACTCATATAATTTCAGGTTAGTTCAGTTATATATTAAGGCCACAGAAACCGGTGACAATTTCTCTTCTTAGTTCAACAATCGACATCACAAAATGGGGTAAGTTAAAAAAAAACTTTAATATTTCTTCAGCCTCTCTGGCGTAGTGTTGACCGCCTGTGGTCTTAGGCCGACCATACACGGACTGCTCGAGCGGTTAGCCAGTGATCAACATACACGGACCGCTCGAGCAGTCAGAGTCAACAGCTTGACCGCCCAATCGCCCGAAGCAGTTGCAACTGCTTGAGCGGTTCGTGGCTATGGCTGGTCTTATAAGTTGGAGGTTCCAGATTCAATTCCTACCAGGGGTTATTTGGGAAATTATTATTTCTCACTTATAAAAGGCCGTACCGGCTCACTGCAGAGCACGGGTCACCTCTCAAAGTGAGAAGGGGTTTGGCCGTAGTCTAGCACGCTGGCCAAGTGCAGACTTCACACACCTTTGAGAACATTATGGAGAACTCTCAGGCATGCAGGTTTCCTCACGATGTTTTCTTTCACAGTTAAAGCAAGTGATATTTAATTACTTAAAACGCACATAACTCCGAAAAGTTAGAGGTGCGTGCCCGGGATCGAACCCCCGACCTCCGATTAGGAGGCGGACATCCTAATCACTAGGTTATCACAGCATAATATTTCAGTAGGCAAATATTTGGTACTGATTCGCGCCGCGACTTTGTCCGCGTGGATTTAGGTTTTAAAATGTCCCGTGGGAACTGCTTGATTTTTCAGGATAAAAATTTTCAGAAAAAAAGGAGCGGCCGAGTGCAAGTCAGGCTCGCACAACGAGGGTTCCGTACTACAGTCATATTTTTTCGACATTTTGCACGATAATTCAAAAACTATGATGCATAAAAATCAATAAAAATCTGTTTTAGAATGTACAGATGAAGACCTTTCATATGATATCCCACTTGATATAGTTCTCTTACTTCAAAATTGAAAATACTAATTATTAGTGCATGACCACAATTTAAATTTTTTTGAGTGATGTGACCACAAGTTCACGGTTTTCAGATTTTTCCCCGAATGTCAGCTATAAGATCTACCTACCTGCCAAATTTCATGATTCTAGGTCAACAGGAAGCACCCTGTAGGTTTCTTGACAGACAGACAAACAGACAGACAGACAGACAGACGGACAACAAAGTGATCCTATAAGGGTTCCGTTTTTCCTTTTGAGGTACGGAACCCTAAAAAAACTCAACCCTGTAAAAAAATCAACTCTCTATTTATTATGGTTCATGAGATACAGCCCGTTGACAGACTGACGCACGGATGAACAGATGGACGGACGGACGGAGGCTTAGTAATAGAATGGTCCCATTAGCACCTTTCGAATACGGAACTCTAAAGAACTGTTATTTTGAAATCACAAAAAGTTCCGTTTCATTTATTTGTAAAATATGTATAAATTAACATATCAAAATACTAATAGAAAGAGAGCCTGTGAGGGCCAGACGTTCGTTATTTTATAAAAGTTGAAAGTTTCGTTATGCATTGCCAGACATCGTCGCAACCGCCTGCCAGACGCTCTTAAAGTTTAATAAATTGTTAAAGTTTAGAGTGTCTGGCAGGGGGGTTGCCACGACACTAAGCACGTGGCGTTATTTTTAATACTATTTATTCCAAAGAAAATGTAACAGAACATTTTACTTTACTTTACTGACATTATATGACGAAAGGGTTTATACATCTTTGTAACCTGTTATCTCCCAAAGCCACCATGATCCAAACTTCATAATCGCTAATCGTTCCTCCCTGTGTTAGTGACAATACGCAGAGGAACTTTCAACTTTTATAAAATAACGAAGATCTGGCACGCACTGGCTCTTAGTCCATAATTATAAAGTTTGTGTTTCGCCTTGTCTGAAGGACGAGAAGGTCAACTGCCCGCTCTTTTAGATGTCCTCATTTATATTTACTTTATTATATTTTATAGCCACTATTAGATACAATTATTATCATTGTAAGTGTTCCGCATCTCTAGAAAAAAAACCGGCCAAGTGCGAGTCAGACTCGCGCACCGAGGGTTCCGTACTACTGTCGTATTTTTTCGACATTTGGTACGATAAATCAAAAAATAACAATCTGTTTTAGAATGTACAGGTGAAGACCTTTCATATGATATCCCACTTGATATAGTTATCTTACTTCGAAAATTGAAAATACTAATTATTAGTTTAAGACCACAATTTGATTTTTTATTTACCACCTTGGTACCCACTTAGTATATTAATCTTACTTTGAAAGTTGAAAATACTAATATATTTATTTGTGTGATGTAACCTCATATTCACGGTTTTCAGATTTTTCCCCTTATCTCTGCTATAAGACCTACCTACCTGCCAAATTTCATGATTCTAGGTCAACGGGAAGTACCCTCTAAGTTTCTTGACAGACAGACAGACAACAAAGTGATCCTATAAGGGTTCCGTTTTTCCTTTTGAGGTACGAAACCCTAAAAAGGAACCTTCGTTGCTTGCCTATCTGTCGTGTCTGTCAATTCAAGGAAACCAAAACCTATAGAGTACTTCCCGTTGACCTAGAACCATGAAAATTGGCTGGTAGCAATGTTCACGAACAAATAATATGTTTACTAAATCACATCATAGATGGCGCTGTCCGTCTTAACCTTGCAGCGCTGACCTTCAAACTCTGCCACTATTTTCTTTTTGTTGCTTGTTTTGACCTAATTGTTATTTTAATTCCAAGAAACTTCGAAATTGAAACAAAACCAGCCCCTTCGGCGGTGTTACCACTAGATTACAACATGGGGGTGTTCAAGGGGCGGACCAACAAATTCCTGAAATTTCTGATACCGCAAATATGTTCACGAGCGGCGGTAATCACTTAACATCAGGTGACCCGCTAGCTCGTTTGCTATTTTTTTTAATGCATTGATTTAATTGGATTTTGGTTTTTTTTCAGTGCAGTAACCTACCATGTCCACTGTCGAATATTAGGCAGTATAATAGCTCTATTACTGCACACTGGCAACAGTCTGGCAATGTTCCTTGCAATGAGAGGTGATATACTCAAAGACCCCGACATAGCTAACCTGCAGGCCACTCAGTTCAAGTATATGACTATATGGAATGTGGTAAGAAATACTAAATTTATATTTCAGTTTAGGTAATTTAGCTTATGTGCATGAGAACCTGAAAAATTCGGTCGAATACCGCTGCCTACAAACTTTGAACCATTATCTTATACAAATAGGCGCGGTATTCCTCTCCAATTTCGGTATTTAAAAAATCGCTACCCACAAAAGTCTTCCACTGTCTGATATGAATGTAGGTGGCATACCATAGTCACTGTAGCAGTGTAAGCAGTATTATAGCTCTATTTTTGCACTGCAACAACGGTATAGCAATGTGTGCGATGAATGGTGACATAGACCTAGACATAGCTAACCTGCAGGACACTCACTCGAAATATATAAATATAGTAAGAAGCAAACAGACCCATACGCTTAGAACAGAATTTTAATCCCAGTTGAGAAAAAATTGCTATTGCATGAAAACGTGAAAAAATTTATCATCAACTATAATAGAATAGAATAGAATATGTTTTTATTCAAGTAGACTTTTTACAAGCTCTTTCGAATCGTCGGGTAGTTTTAATTTACCACTGGTTCGGAATGCCATTCCTACCGAGAAGAACCAGCAAGAAACTCGGCGGTTGCTCTTTTTAATTTTAATTTTACAATTTACAATGTTATTATACCATACTATACAAGTCATTGCAGCCCCGTGCATTGCTGGAGCGAGTCAAATCCAAGCTTTTTTATCATTTATATAGTCTTTGACTGTATAATATGCTTTTTTTAGGAGTATACTTTTAACACATCTTTTAAACTTGTGTAAAGGCAAGTCTAAAATTGTTTGTAGAATTTTATTATAAAATATTACACTCATTCCCACAAATGACTTTCCCACCTTCCAGAGGCGGAGCGCAGGAGTAGCTAGCTTATTTTTATTTCTTGTTTGCCTATCATGGAGATCACTGAATTTTTTGTAACTGTGAATGTTTTGTCGTACAAAAATTATATTATTATTGTAAATATATTGGGAAGCTACTGTAAGAATACCTATTTCCTTAAATATCTCTCGTAGGGAATCGTGCGGTTTTAAATTATAAATTGCACGTATTGCCCTTTTTTGTAATACGAAAATTTTCCCAATATCTGCCGCTTTACCCCATAGCAAGATTCCGTAAGACATAATACTGTGGAAATAGGCCATAAAGTATAAAAGTTGAACCATTATCACACCGACGAAATTAATTCCACTATCTGGCATCAATGTAGGTGCTATACCACAATAGCCAAAGACACCCATACACTGACATTATTTAAAATCCCATATATCCAGCTGTGGTATAGAAAAGCAATCTACCTGAACAAATAAGGTTCTCTTGCATAACAATTACTTGAAAAAACTTCGTACGTCTTTTCAGTTTGAGTTCCTAAATATTGATTAATTTTTAATTTTTTTTCAGGCCTTCCAAATGATTTATTCAGTAATGAATTTAGTCTGTGATATACCTTTAGTACTGAAAGTCAAAGAAGAATCTTCAAGTGTAATTTATTATTTGAAATATTTAAGGAAATATAGAAAAATACTTTTCGGGGCAGTCATTTTTCCCACCGGTGTTGTAAGTGAAATATCTTTTTATTTCTCATATTCATAATCGTTGACTGAGTAGCATCCACATGCTACGTTCTTGCGCCGCCAGAACATTGCACTGGTTTAACATTTAAAGTAATTTTTAAATTACATATTTACTAATAATAACTCTCATGTATTTAATTATTTCTTTGCTTCCAGGCGGTGTTCACAGTATTCTGGCCAATCTACCTCTACAACAGAGAGCTGATCTTCCCTGCGTACATAGATAAGGCTTTAAGCCATACATCTAATCAGATTATGCATACTGCAATCCTACCCATTGCTCTATGGGAACTACTTTTCCAGCCGAGAAGCAAGCCTAGCTCTCACGTGGTATATCTTGCTCATATGGCTGCGATATACTTTTCTTACTTAATAGTGTAAGTATATAAGTACTATAAAAAATAAAAATACTTTTTTTCACTAAGACTCCATAAATAAGACTAAATAAATACATAGCTTAGATTTTAAGGAGCATTGCAGTGTTACCTAATTAAAAGTACTTTTAGTACCATTACTGATCTAACTTTCTAACTGAAATTGTATATTTATAATGTTTGTTGGTACTCCATAAGCCTATATACTAAAAACATAGGTTTATGTTTATATGCTATGCTAACTTTATAAATATATCAGTAGTTAAATAAACTATCGAGGTAAAGACCATTTTAAATCTGGCTTAGCATTTTATGGGGTAAATAAAGTAATAAATGTCAATTAACATAATATACTAAGTAAATGATGTAATAATAATTCAATTTACATAATAACGCAAAGTTTAAGGTGAGTAGGTATTACTGAGCTAGTTGTGATCATTATGAAGTACCTTCAGAATAATATTAAAATAGTTCAGTTGTTGATAACTGAACTTTATCTTATAAAAATATAACCTTTACCTTATAAAGCCTATCACTTCAACATCGGTACATATCTCAACTTCATTCTCTCATATTTTTTCAACCTTTGGAAGGAAAATTTGTATTTGCCTTTGCAATTGTGCATTGTAAGGTCTACATCTCCTGAGGATGCTCCGGTGTCAGGGCGAAACGTGCGTCGAGTGTGTTTGGGATTTGTGTGGTGCTGCGTGGTGGTGGTGCGTACTGCTTGCCTGGTGGCTGCTTCTTCCTGCATGTTTAGCAGTGGGAGGGCGGGCGTTGCATTTCGCATGCTGCATGTTGCACCATACAGATTCGACCTGTTTCAGCGGATTATAGTGAATTAAGCTTTTGGTTCATTGTATATCATGGACTTCCGCAAAGTAACGCCTATACAACGTTTGTATTTGTCTTATTATTTTATGTTTTAATGTAAATTACGATCATTATTTCCTTAAAATTAACTTTTTGTAATTATTCTTTCATTGGTACCGTATCTTGTTTGAATCAAGGTATTGTACAAGGAAGTAGCACATTATAGTATCACCTTGTATTATCAATATCAATGTTATTATTTAACTAGTGAGACACCTGGCTACACTCGGTTGAGATTTTTAAAAGTCCTTTCTTGGGAGATGATAAAAAGTTACTGATTTGACTAGTTGTCAAATACCGGATTGTCCATTAAAATATTGCGTACGAGGTGCACTCTGACCGTCGGAGCAAGTATCAGCTCTGGCATACGGTTAGGACACTTATGTCGCATAGGCATGAATCCATTGAAGAATCACCAGGTAGTGTAGGTCTTAGCTAGTTTTTCTCATGTTTTTCAAAATATCCCAACACGTATTTGAAGCAGGACGTCCAAGTTTTTCTTTTTAGTGATATTTTTCCTATAAATTCAAAATATCCCTACAAGGTACATTATTTCCCTTATTTGTTTCAGATTATTCACCAACTACGCCGAACGAGGTACATGGCCTTATCCCATATTCAGCCAAATCTATGGTACCATATACTTCCCCCTGATCATAACAGCGTTGGGTGTTCTATACGTCCTCCTATATTCAGTACAATGGCCCCTCACATCCTTGATATATAATACGAATTCTTGTAAACAAACTAAAAAGAGAGGATGAATCGTTAGATTGTTTTATTAATTATACCCATAACAGTCCGTTCACATAGATAGTACGCGACTGATCGAGATGGAAATCGGAGTATGAGGCGAGGCGTTCCCTCCCCGATTGTCATCTCGACCTGTCGTAGACTATACACATCTGTCAGATTCTCAGAGACGATTTGTTTGTGGCGCGCTACAAATAAAGTAAAGATTTTTATATAAGCCTGTAAATATGATATTGCTAGGGGCGAAATTCGAATGCCATAAGTCTTCTTTGTAACATTAGTTCTCAAATTGTGAAAAACCAAATTAAATTTGAATTTCGCGGGCAGACACGGGCTTGGGCCTTAAAGACGAATAGATGTTCTTTTTATAAACCGAATCGTGATTTAATAAAATTCGTCTAAATGGACCATCTTCACGCAGCGCCCAAGTACGTATTTATAGCATTAATAATATTAGTAGGCAAATATTTATTTTAAGGTTAGGAAGGATGAGTCGTTAAATAAAACACAACTCCTTGCAAGTGATTCGAGAATAATAATAAAAACAATTAACATTTATTTTCTATTGTTCCTCAACTCCAGTCCCCTCTACTTAGGTACAATGTTTGTTATGAATCCACAAATCAACAAAGCTAACGTAAGCACACGTTGACCGAAAAACCATTCAGCTGCCTCTTTTTACATCCAAACTTTTTTTATAACAAAACTTTTTATTTTACACAAAAACTTTTTTCAGTAAAAAACTTTTTATTAATCAACACACAAAAAAAATCGGGGAGTACCTAATACATCATTTTCGATCAACATGCACGTACAAAATATCCACTTTTCTTTCAATATAATCTGTTATATTTTTACATAGATATATGATTTCTTTTTTATATTTTGTTACTCTTTTTTTTGTAATATGTTCAGTTAATGTGTAAAAATACTCAATATTTAATAACAAATGAATATTTTTTCATTAAATATAAAATAATTATCTCATAGAAAACAAGAGGTACAAAATTTTACTATTTATTTATAATTGAGAACCCTTGTTTTTTTGTGTTGTGGGCTCTTTTTGTATATAATAGAAGCTCTTTATTTAAATAATTATTGAGAAATAATATAATAATTGAACCAATGTAAAAAATCCGTTTTTATACAGGGCTTTGGGTAAATTACTGTAATCTACTAATTTAAAGAGTTACAGTCTTATATAGCATGGGGGCGCCAGGGTATTGATGATGTAGCTGCAAACACGGAAGCTACATAGGCTAGGGCCGCCTCTGGTAGTTACAGGTGTAGCTACAATTTGGAATAGTAGTGGTGATATAAATATTACCCAAAACCTTGTACAAAACCACGCAAACTTGTTGACCCATTATTCCCGCATGTATCAATCTTGCGCTTTTCCAAAATATTTTTCCAAACATCATACGCTATAGTTTTGTGTCCAAATCTATAATAATATTGTTTTAGTGAAAATTTAGCAAAACATAGTACAAAAGTTTTAGAAATACCTACTAAACTACCCAGCAATTAAAACTTTACCCTAAATTCGCATAACCCGAGAATTTTTCAAATACTCAGGATCCATTTCTTTAATATTAATTTCTGATGTATACAATTTTCAATGATGTTACTGATGGTGCAAAAACATTCAAAAAATTCCCGGCATACGAGAGCACTAATTCTATATATCTATCACGAAAACTCTTTCATGCGAAAGAGATAACCTGATATCCCTTATCCGTTTCTGCACCAATCACAAAGTCTACATTTTAAGAAGTATAGAATGGACACGATTTTAATTAGTAATTGGTTTTTCATTTTTACTAAAAGAGGCATTCAATAGATTTTTGGAATTTCAAAATAAATTCGAGGTTTTAGCCTGCTCACAAATAATGCGATCTTGAATAATAAAATTAGGTGCGTTTATGATTTTTTGAAAGAAAAAAACATTTTTTTTGCTAATTAAGTATAAGTAATTTTAAAACAACACCTAAGTAATTGAGATTAGAAAGACTATTACAATTAATCATTATTTTTTAGTTATAATTAATTACATATTAAACAAAAATCCAAAAAATTCCTACTTAGTATCAATAAAGTGATTTTACTAATTAAGGTACCTAAGATTTCGTACTTTCCTTGTTACAATTCAGTCGAATATTTGTAGCAGGCTTAAAATTAGACGGTTATATTTTTACGTTTAGGCAAAAGCGGTTTCTTTACCGAATTCAGTCTTAGTGCTCTAAAACTTTGTCGTGCTTTGTACAAAGAGGAATGTCCTTTTTTATAATAATTAATAATAATAATGTTCATTTTCCCTGATATGCAAACATTTTATCGACAAAGCCGAAACATAATAATATATTCCAAAAAGAACACTTTTGTCTTAGATTAAGAAGACTTAGATAGATATTCTGAGTCATTTTTTGTCCAATCCTATTTGTATGATTAATACTGTACCTACCTAATTTTCAACTGTCTCACAAATTACCTTAAATTAATGTCGGGATATTTTCTCATTTCTATGTTTTTTTGCACTGGCAGCATTATTTATGCAAAGGTGGCATAATGTACAGAACACTGCGAAGTCAAATCAGTTGGAATAATTATTATCTATCTAAGTTTTATTAATTTATGACTTTTTGTATTGAAAAGTACAGACATTTCTCATTTGTTAGCAAAATAATTACTAACTTATCAAATGACGTGCTTCTTCTAAATATAATATGTGAAATGAAAATTGTTATGATTTTATAACAATTCGATATTATTTTGTGTTTATAGTAATGAAAGGAATTTTCTCAACAGTTTTTATCAAGAACAATAGTATTTAAAAAGAAACTGGAAACATCATTCATATAATATAACAGCATGTATTTTTTCAAATAATATTTTGAACCACCCGTATATTTTTATTATTCTCTATATATTCTCACTATGTATGTATGCATGATTAATAACTATTTTATTTATTATCTTTAAACGGAAATTGTGTGTGAATATTGTTTTTTTTTGTAATATTTTAAATTTAAAATATAAATCATAAAAAGAGATATATAATTTATAAATACTTACTTAAAACTATGGAACGAAAAATAAAAAATAAAACAAAAACAATAGACAATAACAGATTGCTTTATTTAACAAAAAATATATAATATATAGAAAGATAAAAAACAACATTTTTCACATGACTTCTCAAGATTGTCGTCTATCGACCCATGGTGGAAAATTTGTTTTTCTTTTTATTTAATAGAATGTAAAATTAAAAATAACCCATCGAACCTTATGATATTTAATATAAAATACATACGATTAATAGCTATTTACAAAATACGAGTTAAGATTTATACGTTTTAACATTAATATAATCCAGTCTATAATAAAGGCTATCCGACGAAACTTAGCATATTGTTAGAAAATTGATGTTTATTAATAAATCTAAGTAAAGTAGCAGGCAATTTAAATTTTTAGAAAAAAAGAACAAAGAATGTAAGAAATACGTATATCCGCGTAAAGCTATAAACAAATTATAAAATATACATTATGTATACTTAAAAAAGTGTACTTCGATACTTAAACAAAAATTATTATGCAATTTTATTATGTCACACATTAGCAAATAAATTCAAATAATGGCACTCAATCGTAGAAGTGCAAAAAAAATGAGATCAAATTTCAATTACAGAAGAAAGTAAATTGCCTGCTATTGTAAACAGTTCAAAATGTACTTTGAAATTTTACTTTAATACAATCAAATCTCATTATTACGTGTTTTGTATAAAAACACTAAACAATAACTACAAACTCATAAACAGTTTCTATATTTAAATTAATCAGAATATTTAATCATTTAATAAAAATAATATAAAAAAGGCAAAAAGTATAAAGTTATGTTTAAACATTAAAAACAAAATAAAAAGGTGAAAACAGATAAAAAAGTCGTAAAAAGTCTCATCATAAAATGAAGTTCTAAATCAAAAACATTTATTGTAAAGCTGTAATAAAATTAACAGTCGGTAATAACAAGATTTGATCATTAATACTAAAAATGTTCTTTTGCGAATTTGTTCAACAATTATAATGATTATTACGTTACAATGCAACTTATTATTATTTAAATTACGTTACTTACGTTTGATGTTCGACTATTTTGTTTCATTAAAAAAGCTAACAAAATATTACAAAATAATGGGCAGTATCAAGTATCCTATATTACAACATAATCGACATTCTACATCGAAAAAAACATCAATATTAATAATCATTTGAAATAAATAACAAGTTACAATTCTCTTTAAAAAAAACTGTTAAAATAATTATAAAAAGACCTATTTTAATTAAATGTTTCGCTTACAAAACAAACTGTTGTGTGGTCACGCTACACCTTTATAACTTTTTTTATTTATTTCTTAATAAAAACTCTATTTCTATTATTATATCTTTATATAATAATCATTATTATTTCTTCCTCAATGTTAGATACACTTTATGATAATTAATATTATAAAGATCATACAAATATTACACCGTAATAAATAATTAAGAAAGTATAATAATTACAATGTAATAATATGTATGAGAAAGTCGGTTTTACGCATTCCCATTACTCTACATTTAAATGTAAAGTGATCAATATATCGCCAACCGTTCTGACAATAAATGTAAAACTGAAGACGCCTATCCGTACTTAGACTCGAATTAAATAAACATTTAAATATTAATATTGTACGTACGTACGAATACATAAATATCATTATAACAGTCTCAAAGTACATACATACAATTATAAATAGGTTAACAAACTGATAGACGTCTTCAGTGGTACAGACACGGGGGGGATTAAATATGAAATGTTTAGCTGTCTAGTCTTTAGAAGTAACACGGCCTCACTCGCCAACGTCCCGTTTTCATAGGCAAAAATGAGATCTAGTCGCAACGCAAAGAAATATATATCCGTCGGGGGAAATACAGTTCTCCGTTTATCCGTGTAATGTATAGTCTACACTGTCTAGAGAGAAGAGCTCTTTGTACAGCGCTGGAAATATGTGGTGGGGATGAGCCGCCTTGAACCGGCACAGCGCCTCCAAATGCAGCAAAGACAGTTCTCTGCGAGCAAAGAAATTATATGAACTTAATTTAAATAATATATAATTCTTTAGTTTTGAACTACTATGAGTTACGAGAAAGTCAGATTCTGGATAAGTATTTGGAGCAATATTAAACTTCATGATATTTTAACTAATTAAGATTAAATTTAAAAACTCCATAAAACAATAATTGCACAGATTTTATGATTAGTTTTAAATGTAAAAATAATAATAAAATACATCATTCAGTTTCATTAAGTCATTTTAAATAAAATATAAATATATTAATAATAATTATTATTATTATATTATTTATCAGCAAATAATTTAATATCAGTGTCGATTTTAAGTAAATTTTAGAGTATTTGTATCTTTTTCTAACTTATTTGGTATTTTAGTTTATAAATGTTAAACTCAGTCCCGAATTAAGCGAGTCAATAAGGTCCC
Source organism: Maniola hyperantus (assembly GCF_902806685.2). Lineage (NCBI taxonomy): Eukaryota > Metazoa > Arthropoda > Insecta > Lepidoptera > Nymphalidae > Maniola > Maniola hyperantus. The sequence continues at coordinate 2,590,192 of NC_048562.1, forward strand.
AGTGTTAGGTGAAGAAGGATAAAACTAAAATTTTAAGTTACTTTAATATTTGTTTTGCATTCTATTTTAAAAATGACAAAAAAGAGATATAAAGATACTCTTAATTTAGTTAAGAGAAAAATATTGCCGTTTTAGTAACAACACAAGGTGGTTTACCTGAAGGTGGGTATCTTAGCAAGCAGCGTATCTAGCACTGTGACGTCGCCTTTGAGCGGCGCGTGGTTGGTCTCGATCTCATGACGCATCGCTGCCATGGACATGTTGAACAGGCACTGGATCTCGGGGTTGCCGCGGACACCGTGCCGTTCTGGGAATAAATGTAAAATATATGTAATTTTTTTAGGTATTTATTAATTGTTTTGCTATTTTGTAATACAAGTAATCTAAATTTATAAAGAAGATCAATGTACAGCTTAAGCTGCTAATCTGGTTCCTTCCGCGCGAAGTCGGAACGGATAAGCATATTTTCAATATGCAATGGTTTCGATTCGGAAATCACAGTTTTAAAACTAGCTGAAGTACCTGATAGAAAGCTTTTCGGCACGGACATTGACTTTCTTACACAAGTTATTATCTTTTTCTTTTTAATTTTTTATACTGCGACAAAGTCTAACTTTTTCTACTTTACAGCTAGAATAAGTACCTAGTTCAAAGTGTTAAAAAATATAACTGACTGATTGCTATCAACGTACAGCTGAAACGACGGGTCTAGAAACTTCAGATTGTGCTTTTATGTTCTCTCTATAACGTAGATCCCTTACGAAACCTCTTACGGTTTCTATATTAAACATCTAAGAAGAGGGCCTATAGGCCAGCGTTAAGCTACCCACCAGGCCACAACAACACGAGACTCTGATACAGCGCGAGCTCGGTCTCCGTGAGCTTGAGCCGCGCGATCGTCTTCGCCGCGTCGAAGATTCCCGTCACCAGCGTTATGTCGCGCGGGTCACTGGAAACAAGAACAAACAAATATAAACTTCAAACTTTTTTTACTAAAAAACTACAAAATAATGTGTTTATAAGAAGTAACCTTTACACCTGTTTTTCACGTCTCGAGTACTTTGGGCGTTTAGATATCGGTTCATTTAGAAGAACGCAACCACACCTGGTCCTCAGGCTTTCACAACTGGCCCCAAAAACGGTTCGTTTAAAAAGGTAATTAAAAAAAATGTGGTCAAAAAGAATAACTACTAGATACAAAAACTATTTGGTAGTTGTATAATGTAATATGTATGTCTTCCGTTAAATAAATAAAATCTTTTTATTCGAAGTTACTAGGACTCAATTTGTTAGTAGACCGACTCACTTAAAAACTAATGTTTGTAACTAGAACTACTACTATATTTGTGGCAAAAAGACAGTTTTTTTTAATTACAAGTGTTTTACAAGTGTTTTTTTAATTACAATCACCAACATTTGAACAAAGTATTTAATAACCATTGGATAAAATTAACGTTGATTTGATTTAGTATATCTGACCATATATGTTACTGTTAGCTATTTTAAATGTAAATATCTGTGATTAAATGTAACTTACCGCGCGTGGACGCACTCTCGTATTGGCAGAACGACATCTCCGTATAGAACTTGTTCACGATTGACGTCGATCAGTCGCGAAAGACGCACTATGGCTAGCTCAAATGAACCTGGTAAAAAAAACATGGATTAGAATATTTTATACCGGAAACAATTGAGACAGTTTTAGTGCAACGTTCGATAAAAATTTTATAGATGCCGCTTAAATACTAACACCGCTAAAAACGTAAATTAATACCTATATCTATATGATATATGCTTTAGGTCAAGTCAATCCTTACGTTTTGTTCCCCGATGCAAAATTAATTAAGTAATTACTTTTATTATAGTTCACAGATTTTGTGGCGAAGAAACATAAGGAAAACTGCAGTGCACGCTAGCTGTTACTCTTCATCTATATCATTGATTGACACGACCTAAACATAGATTATATAGATATAAGTATTATTTTTCGTTTTTAGTGGTGTTAGTATTTAAACGCCATCTATGAAAAGTCTTTCAAATTGATTTGTGTAAAATCTGACAATTTTGTTAAGAGTGAATTAAAGATAATGAATTAAAGAGACCAGAAAGAGACACTCGATTATTCCGATGACATAAATATATTTGCTAGGACTAAAAAATCGGTCAGGGGCGAGTCAGACCCAAACACGAATGGTTCCGCACTATCGTACAAGAAATAACACTTTTTAATATATAGATAGACATATTAATTTTTATAGTAGCTATTTTGAAATTTTTATTATTTTCTATTATATATATATATATATTCTATATACTATTTCACATTTTGTGAAAATTTAAACTCTGTACCTACTACGGTTCACGAGATACAGCCCGCTGACAGACAGAAGGACGGACAGGCAGCGGAGGCTTAGTAATAGGGTCCTGTTGACACCCTTCGGGTACGGAACCCTAAAAAGTTAGACTGGAATGATATCACCTTGCTTTCATACTACGATGTTCTCAAGTCTCAACTTGATTACTGAAAAAAATGAAGCCTGCCATTGGAGCCAATGTGGTAGTTCTATTTCTCTTTCTTCTCCACATAGTATAAAATAAAGTCGCTTCCCGCTGTCTGTATGTATGAACGCGTAGATCTTTTAAACTACGCAACGGATTTTAATGCGGTTTTCACCAATAGATAGAGTGATTCAAGAGGAAGGTTTATAGCTATAGTTTAATATTGGTTTGTGTTAATTTGTTGAAATATGACGATATTTGTACAAAATGTTGAAAGAAATCAAGCTTCCATCGAAAATTAACAAATATTATAAGAAAAAACCGGCCAAGTGCGAGTCAGGCTCGCGCAATGAGGGTTCCATACTCCAGTCGTATTTTTTCGACATTTTGCACGATAATTCAAAAACTATGATGCATAAAAATAAATAAAAATCTAGATAATATAATAGTTTTAGAATGTACAGGTGAAGACCTTTCATATGATACCCCACTTGATATAGTCACTCACTTCGAAAGTTGAAAATACTAATTATTAGTTCATGACCACAATTTAATTTTTTTTGTGTGATCTAACCCTAAATTCACGGTTTTCAGATTTTTCCCCAAATGTCAGCTATAAGATACCTACCTGCCAAATTTCATGATTCTAGGTCAACGAGAAGTACCCTGTAGGTTTCTTGACAGACAGACAGACAGACAGACAGGCAACAAAGTGATCCTATAAGGGTTCCGTTTTTCCTTTTGAGGTACGAAACCCTAAAAATATGATAAACTCAAAAACTACTCAACTGATTTTAAAAATTCTTTCACCTACAGAAAGCTACATTATTAACAAGTACTGACACCACATTAGTATCTACATTGCACCCATGCAAAGCCGGGGCGGGTCGCTAGTAAATAATAAAAGGCCTTGACCTAGCAATGGAAAGGTACTCACCAGATTTGAGCAGCAGGATCTGATCATCCTGGCTCAGCTTCATGAAGCCGGGGATGAGTTTGGCAAACTCTATGATATTCTGTATCATAGCGGTCAGTTTGTCCGCGCAATCCAGCCACATCTCCTCGTACGTCATTGAGTTGTAGAATAGAAGCCTAGAATAGAAACACAGACTGATTAGCCGGATGTGTATGAAACCTACTTTAATAATAATTTAGCGTTTAAACTACCATGAGTGATTTCCATTATAAATACTATCTGTCCCGGCTTACTCACGTGTGTAGTCGACGTTAGCCCGACTAGTTTCGAACCCATCCGGGGTCCGAAACCCGGGGCGGGGGGTTGAAAAAGGACTCCGGATGGGTTCGAAACTAGTCGGGCTAACGTCGACTACACACGTGAGTAAGCCGGGACAGATAGTATTTAATAATAATAATAATCATCTTTATTTCAGATATTACATCCATTTTGTTAGTAATAAAATTAATTGCTAATGACTATGTTAGTAAGTAGGCTCTTTTATGAACCATTTTATTTGTCTATGAATCTACCACCTATGAGACACTGGGAGTGCATGTGCAAACCAACCCAGTGTCTCATAAATGGATTATCTAGTTTTTCACTTTACTACTAGTATAATGTTTTTTCGTAGAAAACCTTCAATGATTTAAAACACAAAATGTCAATGAGCTCGGTGGCTATCATTCAGTGTTAGACACTGAGTTAGCAAATCAGTGGGCAGATATGATGATAAAATGCAATGCAGTTGACAATGGAAGCATGGCAACATGCAAAAGATATGGTAGGTTAATAAACCCGTACCTCAAGACCTTATTGGTTATACCTTACATGAGTAATATTTTTATTTTTTTTCGACAAAATGAGTAAAGTAAAGTAAAATATGCTTTATTGTACACCAAAACAAAAACAATAGACATATAACAAATACAGCATGTACAATAGGCGGCCTTATCGCTAAAATAGCGATCTCTTCCAGGCAACCTTAGGGTAGAGGATATTATAAAAATTAAAGAAAGCGGAAGGGGTGTACTAATTAAATAAAGTAAATACACATAATATACGTATGTATATTATGTGTATATATATATATGTAAATAAGAGAGGAATAGACGACAGATAAGTGGAATAAAAGTAAAAATAAATAAACACATCAAATGGAGGATAAATAAAATAGCTTCAATTAATTAATTAGAGTAGTGAATAATGTACACCATACTTTTAGACCAAAGCACTAGATAAAAGACTGGTGTTTGCAGTTTGCAGCCCAAATAGACCGTAGTCTGTGCTAGGGCTGACAAAGGTCATCGACCTCACACGATTTATAATTTTTTTAGGTAGGTACCCGCTTATTATGTGTTAGCTAACCTTTCATACAAAACATTTATACAACACATTCATACAAACCTATATATTTTTATTTAATTTTAAATTCACATCTAGTGTACCTACTTTCTTCTTTTAATAAAAAGAATTAAATTTATGGTCATAAATTAAAATAAATAAATAAATTTTAATATGTAGATGTTAATATTAATTGTTATTTGGTTTGTTATATTTGAATCCTAAATTGCTTAAAGGCAAGACCACAGTATTCAACCAGACCATACGACGTAATTCAGAAATTGTAAATTTCCTAACTAACACATTATTGAATCCTGGACCTCTCACAATGAGGTCGTAAAGAAAGTTTAATATATTCCTATATAAAGTATTAATATATTATTTAAGTATTAAATATTCGTGACTTAGGCAAGTGAGTAATAGGTAAGTACATATGCAATTTAGTAAGGTTTTACTTACTTAGGCAAATCCTGGGGTTTCCTGAACATCTCATGTATGAACTCCAGCTTTGGATTTGTATTTGCATGTGCTTCGGCAAGACTCTTCACCAGCACCTTACTGATGTCTCCCTCCGCTGTAAAACATAGAATAGAATAGAATTTATTTGCTGAAGTACCTACATAGGATGTTTACAATAAATTATAACTAAGTATAAGCTATATTCATATTCTACTACATCATATCTAGCATGCAAATATTCAATACTCAACAGGAAATCTACACATATAATCCTGCTGAGATTTAAATTTGTAGATACATGATAAATTATTGTTATTATTATTATTTTTAGAAAAGAAGTGCTCATAAATATCATTCAAAAACATAAATGTCTCTTAATTAGATGTCAACATAATATGTTGAAATTATTTATTACTATAACTTAAAAATTCGGAGATCGATTAAAATAATTTATCACACAGCCAAGATTTTTTAAAAGATGATTATACCATTTACAGTCAAATGTAAAATAAAATTTCTGCCGTAAAATAAAAAGCGGTTCTATAATTAATAACAAAAAAATCTTATAATGTAAGGCTTGATTTATAATAATACGTAGGTACAACTCTAGCATAAAGTAATTTTCTACAACTATCATTATTCATTACAAAGGCTTAACAATAAAAATCCGAAAAAATAACACAAATAATTATACAATAAAAATACTACTAGGTAGTAGCACGCGACAGGTCGACATGGCAATCGGGGAGGGAACACCCCGCGCTAACCCGGTAGCGTCCCCCCACCTCATACCCCGATTGCCATCTCAACTAGGTGCCTATGTCGCGTTCTATGTAACATATTATGTGAAAACTTTCAATCAATAATATTTACATTATAGATCGAAGGTCGAAGGGCATTAAATAGATACATTCTTATCTAGCTTAACAAAAAATACAATCAAAATAAAGTTAAACAATAAATTTGGAAAAAAAATTTTTTAACCTGAGTTACCTATATAGTAAAAACTACGGTTTAAACCCTAGTTTTTTTAAGAATATTAGCCATGCTAATTAGGACTCCCTAGGATATTCCCCTTTAACCTCCAACTAAGCGTAAAGCTTGTGCTAGGAGTACTTAGGTACGACAATAGTGCAACGGGTGTGGTTTGAACCGCCAACCTTTCGGAATTCAGTCCGCTCCTCATCCAATGAGCTATTGAGGCTCAATTTTAGAAGGATTTTTCAAAAATCAACGCTATAAATCAAAGATTTTAGGTTGACTTAACCAAAATAAGAAGAACCTTTTTATTAAGGCTTAATCTAAACTGGTCTTGCCTGTGGTGTTAAATAAAGTATAGCCCGTACAAAACGACTCCTCACGCGCCATTTTATTACTATGGGTCAACTGTCATAAGTATCAAAAGTACGGTTCACTTTTGAAATAAGTAGGTCGATTTCGTAAAACCTGCTCAATCATTATTACAATCTCATGTGTTGTGATTGGCTGAATTTGTGCGATTCTTGTTGCAGCAATGCACTGTAGCCAATAGTGAGCGAGTGTCAACCAATCAGAAGTGATTACTATCGTGACATTGTAGCTGTCATTCTACCGCAATCGAGGCCCTAAAACCGTACTTTTAACATGAAATTTGACACAAAAAGTTAAAATGGCGCGTGAGGAGTTATATTTTACGCGTTGTAGGTATAAATCTTTTAAAATGTCATAAGTCATAAATAACCGTCACATCAGTATTTTGTGACTTCTCGCGGGCAAAATTTGTTTACGCATAAAAGTGAAAATGCGTGCGAATACAATAAGGTTTGCAATATGGATCCATTAACTGTGTTATTATTTGGGACATGTATTGCAGCTTGCTGGCGTGAGTTTTTATTTATATTCTACCATCAACATCTACATGACAAAGGAAACAAAATCATTAGAATCATCGATTTAATGTCGATCTATAAATTAGTTTCACCTACATTGGTTGCCAGTGATGACATATTATGGATCAGAGACATGGTCGCTAACTATGGGTCTCATAAGAAAGCTCAGAGTCACTCAGCGGGCGATGGATCTCTACGTGATCAAATCAGAAATGAGATCCGTAGGAGAACTAGAGTAACCGACATAGCTCAACGGATTGCGAAGCTGAAGTGGCAATGGGCAGGGATAGACGTTGGGATCCCAAGGTGCTGGAATGGACACCTCGCACCAGAAGACGCAGTGTTGGAAGACCCCCACTAGGTGGACGGACGAAATCAGACGAGTCGCAGTGAGCCGCTGGATTAAGGCGGCGCAAGAACGTGGCGTGTGGAAGTTCCTAAAAGAGACCTATGTCTCTATGTAGATTAGCCATCTCTATGAAGATTTTGAGTGCAAATATCAAGAGTTTTTTTATAATTTATAACGTTTCAGCCTGTTTTCTGCCGTGCTGCCTAGCCTTTCCGATTGTACCATTTCCATTAATTATCGTGGAACCTAGAAAACCTCCGAGCAAAGGGAGGGATGAGCGAGATGTTAACAATGGTGCCACTACGCAAGATCAATATTCTGGTGCCAACATAAAAGTAAGTAGGTAAGTGTATGGACTATAAAGCGAACTACAGTGCGACAAGGCTATCTTGGCGAGTGGCGAAAATCAAACTAACGTTGCCGTCAAGTGTCCCCTTTGTTCTTGTTTAAATATTCTCTAAGCCTTTGTTCTCCAACAGCGCCCCCCTGTCAATGTCATTCAAGTGCCAAGAGAGCATTGTCGCACTGTAAAGCGGGCTACGATTCACATGAGTTTAGGTCGGGTTTAGGAGTTAGGGTATGAGGCTTTGGCCGTGGCTAGTTGCCACCCTACCGGCAAAGTGAAAAAGGGATGATAAAAGCTTCAAGGTCGCGTCACCGACATCCTAATTTTATTAGGATTTAATTTTATAAGGGGACCGCGTGACAATTAACAAGATGGCGGCGTTAGTTCCAATTTTTACCACGCGCCAAAAGAGCCTTGTCGCACTGTATAGTAATTTTATTTCCAGGTAAATTCCAAGCTTTACTATGTTTGTGTCACAAGGAGCGGTGTGGTTTTGAAAAAGAAATAATATTACCACACCAACGTCTTGTAATTATGCAGCTGTGTTTTTTTTTGTTATGTTAAAATTATTTTAAGTTATTCTACACTATTTGTAATTGTACTCTAATATAAAGTGAATTAAAATAATAAAACAAATTCTACAAGAGCGAAATAAGATGGTTCATTGATCAAATAAAATTGGGACCGATTCTCTTGATCACAATCTTTAAACTAAACTAAAATGGCACGTCTAAATCTATTGCTATCCCTTTCATAATGTAGCTTGCGGATAGATAAGATTGAAGAAAGATAGCATTAGATTTAGATCTGTTAATTTAGTTTAGTTTAGATTGTGTACAAGAGAATCGGCCCCATTGTTGATCATTCACAAAAATATTATGTTTTTCACTTTAGATGAACGGTCTGATTTCACCATAACAAAATAAAAATTCTTAAAGGCAAAAAATAAATTAACTAGGTGGCTAAATTAAAAAAAAAATCTAAACCGACTTCAAGAAAATGCAATCTATAGAGCGCACTCTGACTTAAGACAGAGTTACGAGACATAGCTATATCTCTCGCATAAATCTGTCTCGTTTTAACTCAATCTTAAGTCTTAGCAAATTCAAAGTGCGCTCTATAGATCTCGGCCTTAGAGTAGGTAAACAAAATAAAGTTTATTAATTTTGTATTAAAGAAAACTGTATCCATTTTCCATTTCAAGTCGTTCTAATGAACTATTTGATGTAGATATAAGAAAATTATTAATTTTTTTGAAATCGGTTAGAGCAAAACAATAAAGTTTGAAATAAAGTACGAAGTAAGGTTCCTCCACATTATAAGAACTTATTAATGTAAGCTAGTCGTAACTTTTAGAGAGAGCCACTGCGTGCCAGACCTTCGTAATTTTATAAAAGCTGAAAGTTTTTCTGCGTATTGTCCCCAACACAGGGAGGAACGACCAATTTAGACTTTCACGTAAGGTTTCTTACGCCTTTCATTTCTTCATTCTGGGCTGGTTTCCGCACTTAAACGTATCCGTCTGTTGTGCGTTTCTTACGCCTTTATTACCTGCTATCTTCCAAAGCCACCATGATCCAAACTTCATAATCGCTAATCGTTTTTCCCTGTGTTGGGGACAATACGCAGAGAAACTTTCAGCGTTTATAAAATAACGAAGGTCTGGCACGCGCTGGCTCTTAGTCCATTTTGTCTGTATCATGAACATGACTCAAGGACTTTCACAAACTAACTATTACGTTTATCCAACTTCTTAGAAAAAGTTCTTATATCGAAAAATAAGCCTTACCTACTCTATACAAATGTTGGAAAAATAAAATAGCATCAACTACATTAATAACATGATCAACTTTTATCAACTCAGCCCTAGTGTAGTAAACTTTACAAGCCAACTTTAGATATTTACTAAACTATATATGTATATATTTAACTATATATATTTTATAAACTATCCCTTTTAAAATGCTCGCTGTGGAAAAGAATAGCACTACATTCAGACTAGAAACTGTGTACAGTAGAATAATTATTAGCCACATCGTCATTATTTTTTCATCCATACTTATTTTAATGTTAACTTTATAATAAGTTATACTTTATTTATACTTATTCACAAATTAAAGTTAATTTTAAGCTAGAGCCTATAAAAGTTGATAAAAGTTGATTGAATACCAAATCGATCAACTTACACGGCAAATCGTCATTTGAACTGCTCGAACCTTGGTGTCTTCTATTCGAAACCGCATTAGGGTTGACCATACCCATTCCAGACATATTCATGTTGAGAGGGTCCATCAACCTTCCATGCCCACTGCTGGACGTCAAATCATCTGGACTCAACTCTTCACTGGTTAGAGATACTGAGCTTTGTCCACTTACAAGTACAGTGTTCTGTATATCCATTGGACTATTCATGTTGGTTGGACTATGTAGGAAAGTTGTGGAGTCTACATAAGATGCAACAAGGTTATCAACTCCTATGGAGGTTTCTGGTTTGATTTCCTGTTTTATGCTTATAACTGATGCGGGCGATTGGATTCTTTCCTCGTATCTGTCGAACTCTTGTGCCCTTGTGCGGTTGATGTCGTTGATGGTTGATTGGCGCATGGTTGATGTTGATGTGGTGGCGGTTGAAGTTGATGTTGTCGCTCGGATGGTTTTTTGTTCGTCTATTGACAATGGTTTAGAGGTAACAACTAGGTTAGGTTAGTCTTATAGCTATACAATTTTATGAAGAATTATATGAATATAGTTCTATAAATAATTTTTCTCCACTTGCTCGAAAATTGTTTCATTATTTTAAAAAAATGTGAATCGGATTTTTTTCTTCACACGCCAGCAATTTCCAACACTACAATAATAGAAATTGCTGGACAGTTTCATACTAGTAACGAGGTTCCTATGTACACTAAAAGTCCCGCACATTGCTATTGGAACCATGTCTCACTAACATCGAAATGACGTCATTTTGACGTCAGCCGAAATAAAAATATGCAATCAGCTCGAAACTTCAGTCTAGTGCTGACGTCACTAAAATGGCGGCCACGCGCATTAGCAATTTGCGGTGTATTCTAGGTACATTTTAAATTCTGAACTGAATGCGAATGGAACCTCGTTTGTGTCTAAAAAAACACCGTGTTTGGGCTCGTAGGTTGTGAAGTCCATGTTGACTGCCGAACCAATGCGTGGCCGCATAGACACCCCCGTCCTTGCACGAAGTGAACATCGCACGATCATAAAGCGATAAATCACCCACTGCGCATGTACAAGGTACTCACCACGTCCAATGAAGTCTGTGTCGAGGAAGGCGCCCTGTTTGGGCTCGTAGGGGGTTGTGGAGTCCGCATAGTCTGTGACGTCATACTGGGGCGGTTGCGGTTGTAGGCTCATTGTGGAGTTGAGAGGGGGGTTGTTGTAGCCGTACGAAGAGAGGGGGGAGCCGTAGCCGGGGTAGCTGGAAAAAAAAAAGAAAAAATTATGCTTTGATCAATAAAACAAGTTTAAAAGAACTCAAACTCAAATTATTTATTAAGAATAGGTAAAATATTACGCCTATTGATGGTCAAAATTTTAATTTGTAAGATGATATAGTGGTGATAATTAATACGTACTTAAAACTAAAGCTACGAGGGTTCCAAACGCGCCCAGGTCTGAAAAAAGCCCACAACAAACTCAGCCGGGTATTCTTTTTACTATCACCACTTTACAAGATCACTTAAACCTATTTAGAACTAACACAAACCTGTTAAGCTACTCATTCCCAAGCTTTCTTATCATTCAAATAATCCTTTATATTCTAATAGGATTTTTCAATAAGTTTACGTTTTATGAAAACTTTGAACTTGTTGAGAGACATCTCCAATATGTTTTCTGGAAGCTTATTATAAAAACGTATAGAATTACCAACAAACGAATTGCTAACTTTCCTTAGCCTAGAGCTGGGCATTAAAAGAAACCTAGCCTAAGTACTATCCAACACACCTAGTCTCTCTTTTCACCAAAGGTTGTCTGGTGGGTAACTAACTGCCATACCCCTTCCAGGTTAGCCCGCTATCATCTTAGACTGCATCATCACTTACCACCAGGTGAGATTGCAGTCAAGGGCTAACTTGTATCTGAATAAAATAAAAAATAAAAAAAATAAGGCCGCCTTTGCATGTTTTTAGTTTGTTTTGCCTTTGTTTTCTCTTTTTTGTGTGCAAATAAGTTTTCTATTATAAATCAATCGAATATCACAAATAGAAAGGAAAAGCTAGATTTTCAATTTTTACGATAGTGTTTTTCTTTTTACATTGTATCTACACTTAAGGAAATTTCTAAATAAGTTTTAAATACAAATTGAAAATAGCGGAACTGGCTGGATTCGAACCTACGTCTCCCAGGGTACCGAGCCGCAAGTGAACCCAGGGAGCATGTTCGAATCCTGCCAGTTCCACAATTTTTAATATTCAAAAATAATCAAAATCAAAAACATTGTACCTAACTACTTATTTAAAAACATTATTGAAAAAAGCTAGATTTTCTACATTATTCCAAGATAAGTATGTTCTTACTAAGCCCAAACTTGGATAATCATGGGATTATCTTTGAGTTAAGTCTGTTTTTTTTTTAGTCTTTTATATATAGGTATAGTTATTATAATTTTCTAAAATAGTCTATTATAACTTCTTTTATAACTATTAGTCTAAAGTACCTTAAGGTCCTTTAGACTAATAGTTGCAGTTTTCATCGCACTCACGTCATATTATGCTGATATACTCGTACCCACCTACTTATGCGTGGCAAAAATTGAGCATAAACAGGAAATAGGTTACCTTAACCTAATACCTATCTAGAAAAAAGTATCTCACATTTAGGCCAATACCTTAGGTTCACTAACAAACAAGATAGGTGGTCAAATACCTACCAAATTGTGGTTAAAAACAATAATATGCTTAACCTACTTAAGTGCATCCTTGTAGAGTCATCATTTCACGGAAGAGCAATCAATACGAATTAGAACAGCGCTTCTAAGCGTAAACTAATGCCATCTACCGAAACACATATAACCTAAATAAGTACTACTATTCAACACTAGATGGCACTACTAGATACAGACTTCGAGGATAGTAATATTCACAATAATTTATTTATGGAAAGAAAATTATAATTTACTAAATGATGCCCTGGACTTCGTCTGCGTGGGTTTAGGTTTTTATAATAATATTATTCCATGGCAACTCTGCTTTTTTCGGATATAAATTAGTAGTGTAAGGTAATTAGGTAACTCTGTAGTCTATATCCATCAAAATCTGTTAATCAGATGGGCCTACAAAAGCTAGCAGACAGACTGACACTTTCGCATTTATAATATTAAATTTATAAAAATATTTATTAAAATATAATTTTCATAAATTCTTTTTTATCATGAGTATACGCTAGCGACCAATGTAATTGTGTTTTGTATGTGAAATTTCATAAAAGTACATTTTGGATTTTCAATGTTGATAGCAATCTTTAAAAAGAATGCAAGAAGAAAAAAATAATAACATGTAAATAATAAAATGAAACAGCTGAGGTCAACCATGAATGAATGCCATCTATTAGCACACACAAAAACTAAGTAGTACCGCTACTCGGCACTAGGTGGCGTTATGGGTTATACAGCACACCGTTAGGCGTCATTGAGGTTTGTCGCGATGGGCCCGTTAGGTAATGACTGACATGAATGTCTGTTATGTATTACGGGAAAGGTCGGTAACGGTATTGTATGGCATGGTGTCGCGTGTGTGTAAAAATGCATGGGAGTTATGCGGTTCTTGGAAATTGTGTAAATTAATTGCTTTATGATACGGTTTTATAATTACAGTTTGAATTCTTCACTTAGCACTTCACTGTGCGGAAAAAATCGGAATTAAGAAACCCATGACGTATGGAGTTTGTAATTTTTATTCATTGAAACAAAAATTATTAGAAGCAAGATGATGCTGCGTGGGTTTAGGCTTTTTAAAAATCCCTATTGAACTCTTTAATTTTCCGGAATAAAAAGTAGCCTATGTGTCCTCTTCCCCGGGATGTAAGCTAACTTTGTATCAAATTTCATCTAAATTGGTTAAACTGTTGGGCCGTGAAAGGCTAGCAGACAGACAGACAGACAGACACAGTTTCGCATTTATAATTTAGTATGGAAGTTAGTATGCGCGGACTACACAAATTTCATTCATTCATTTATACGAATTTTCAAAAATCCTTTATTAGTGGATGCCTACGTCATTAGCTATGCCAAATTTCAGCCCGATCCGTCCAGTAGTTTGAGCTGTGCGTAGTTTCAGTCAGTCAGTCAGTCACCTGTTATATATTTAGATTAAAGACTGGCACATGACAAAGTTCGAAACGAAAACACGACACGCTTCTTTAAAACACCACCCAGAGATATAATTGAGATAAGTTTTGATTTTCGTACATAAGTACATTCTATTTTTCTGGAATCTACATATAGACACAATTTTGTATGTCATGATGTCGTACTTGTAGTAGTTTTCCTAGAATTAGGCTTGTGTTGTTTAGTGTCGTACACTGAGTCATTTGTTGAAACCACCTGGGCCCGAGCCAAGTGTTTAATGTGTGTATTGTATTACCTGTTGTAGTGTCCGTGGAATTGGTCGCTGGAACTGGGCGTCTGTTGTTGAGTGTCGTACACCGAGTCGGGTGCCGAGTCCGCTTGGGCCCGAGTCTGTTGCGCTTGGAAGTATCTGACCTCGTCCTCGACCTTTTCACGTTGTTTCTTTGACATGCGGCCGAATTTCACCGCTGGAATTAAAGAAAATGAAGGTTTTAAGTAAAATTTTGCTTACAGCTGGAAAAAACTCTTAAAGTAAAGAAGGGGAAAAGGGAAAAATCGTCATCTATATCTATATACTAGGTCTCTAATAGGGATTTCCACACGAATCCATTAACACATCTTAGTCTTTTTAGGGTTCCGTACCTCAAAAGCAAAAAATGAACCCTTACAGGATCACTTTGTTGTCTGTCTGTCCGTCTGTCTGTCTGTCCGTCGTGTTTGTCAAGAAAACCTATAGAATACTTCCCGTTGACCTAGAAACATGAAATTTGGTAGGTAGGTAGGTCTTTAGCACAAATAAAGAAATAAATCCGCAAACCGTGAATTTGTAGTTAAATCACCAAAAAAAAAAAATATTAAAAAAATTAGTATTTCCATTTCAAAGTAAGAAATAACTATACCAAGTGGGGTATCATATAAAAGGGCTTTACCTGTACATATTCTAAAGCAGATTTTAATACATACTAGTTTTTGATTTATCATGCAAAATGTCGAAAAAATACGACTGTATTACGGAACCCTCGGTGCGCGAGTCTGACTCGCACTTGGCCAGTTTTTAATTACAGAAACACCTTGTTCACGTGTTCTTTCAGCACTAGAAGTGAATTTCATTCAAATAATATTTGTAGAAAATATTTTTTTTAGTTGTCTTAAAAGAGTAAATTTTTTTTCAATTATTAAAAAAACAGTCGGCTCATTATACTGAGAACGTGTCTCCTCTCAGAATGAGAATGGTTTGGACATTAAGTGCGGATTGACAGACTTCACACACCTTTGAGAACATTATGGAGAACTCTCAGGCATGCCGGTTTCCTCACAACGTTTTCGTTCACCGTTAAAGCAAGTGATATTTAATTGCTTAAAACTCACATGACTCCAAAAAGTTAGAGGTTAAGAACTCCAATCCTTCCGACTGAAAGACTTTACCACCCCTTAAAAAGAGTATTTTATTCAATTATTTTTTTAAATAAAAGCACATTATTAGTAGGATAATTTTTTGATAAATTAAGTTCCGCTACTCCCCGCTACTCCCCGCTACTATCGAACTATCGATATGACGTAACACAAAAATAATAACCCATATCAGAATTCCCACGCGAAAAACCTCTTCCTTTTCTATCAATAAAAACAATGAATACCATTAAATGAATATAATACTGATTAACACCTAATAATATTACTTAATAGGTAAAGCATGCAATGTAAATGTGTGCGAATCGTGTGTACGTACAGCCAGTAATCTTGTTTAGTGTGGATGTGTGCGTGGATTACTGGCGTGTGCGTGCGGTACAGGCGGCCATTGGCATACTGCCTAGTGGAACAACGACCTCTAACGACGTCGGATGACGTTTCACGATCCTACGTAGACCGGTCCCGTTCTATAAACCGAACGAGTGTAAACACGTTTAGAGCCCAACAAATTATTTACTTATCGCCACCCCATTCAATTCGGTCGTGTTATCGACGCGGTTTTTGGTGGTACATAATATTTCTTTTGTTAAAACGTTCGATGACCCCGTCCAGTAATTTGACCCATGGCTGCTTTATATACTGTATGGGCGTACAGGTCTTTAGTACTGGTTATTAATGTTCACAAGAGACTTTTATAAGCTGAGCTTGTTTTTCTAATATTTCTTATTGGATTGGGGGTCTTACTGATTGGTAGGAATTTTTGGGACGGTTAATGTTCTATTTAATAGGTTTTTCGGACAAAGACGCGTTGTAGGCACTATTTTTGTCTAGACTTTTTACAAAGGCTTTCTTGTTAGGTTGTTACGCATAAACAGAGCGAGCGATTTCGGTTATTTTTGATTTATGACTGCTTTTATTACTTTTGGTATTATAATAAACGTTAAAAGAGCATTGAACTACGACCAACCTACGAAAAGGCTTTGTCTAAAACAGCTAGGCACTATAATGCTTTAGAAATAAGCAGGTACAACTACCTACCCATTCAATCATTTTAATACCTACGTAGGAACGAGTGTGACACACCTAGATAAAAACTGTTTTAACTCAAAAAACCCTTTTCAGAAAGATTTAGATGGAATTGTATAGCTTTGAATAGGTATGCCTAGTGATTTATAGTACCTTGTTGGTGTTATATAAAGCGTAGTTACTATAGTTTTTCCGTAAGTACAAATAATAATCGAAGCAGGAATCAGCAACTGAAGTTATAGGTATCTAAAGACAAGGTTTTTGAGTTGAAACAGTTTTGATCATAGATCAATTTGGTTGGTTTGTTGGTTTGTCCTTCAATCACGTCGCAACGTACGTCGTCTATCACTTACCACCAGGTGAGATTACAGTCAAGGGCTAACATGTATCTGCATTTAAAAAAGACCTATACTATACTATGCACTCTCTCTGTCACTTATGACCTATGTGACGTTTTGTCGGTCTCAACGACAGAGAATGCTCTACAAATCCGCTATCTCCTTCTAAAGGCCGATGTACATTATTTTCTGCCGCGTACTGTGTCCCTACAATAAGTCCCCTGATTAAAATAGGATAGAGCGTTTAAAGGATTTTGAAAAAAACGTCATCTTCAAAAAAAATTAATCCACGCGAACGAAGTAGCGGGAACAAGCAACTAGTTATATAACACCTAATCATCATGATTACTTAAGTTTTTAGAGTATAAATAAAAACACATAATCGCTTGATATAGTGCTCAGACACTCCTCAACACGAGACCAGTGACGCATTGCGTCATACTCACTAGTGATGGGACTGTAGTGACAGACAAAATATATCGACAGTTTTCTCACTTTTTTATTTCAGTGATTTTTAAAAAAATAGACTAGCATTGGCCCCGATTCTCTAGTCTCTCTCTAAACTAAATTTAGAGTATCTGCATCCTTTTCTTTTTACTAATGCTAAAAAAGGAACGGAACATGACTTTCACTTTTAAAGACTCTAAATTTTAGTGCACAATACAAATTTAAACAGTAGGTTCGCGAGTGCGTGCTAAAATCACGGGTTTTACCATCTAAAAATTAAATTTAGAAATGTCAAACTGCTTTTTTTATTACAATAGTAAGAAGAGGGTGCGAATACTCTAAAATTAGGTTGTGCTTAGAATCGGTGCCAATTGACGACCACCATGGCGCAGTGATGAGCGCTGTAGTCACTATAATAATGTATCATGTCTTCAGTACCCTTATTATAAATGCGAAAGTGTGTTTGTTTGTTGGCTTGTCCTTCAATCACGTCGCAACGGTGCAACGGTTTGACGTGATTTTTTGCATGGGTATAGATAAAGACCCACAGAGTGATATAGGCTACTTTTTATCCCGGAAAATCAAAGAATTCCCACGGGAATTTCAAAAACCTAAATCCACGCGAACGAAGTCGCGGGCATCAGCTAGTATCTCTACATAGTATAAAATAAAGTCGCTTCCCGCTGTCTGTATGTATAAACGCGTAGATCTTTTAAACCACGCAACGGATTTTAATGCGGTATAATTTCACCAACAGACAGAGTGATTCAAGACGAAGGTTTATAGCTATAGTTTAATTCTCAAAAAATTAGAGATCCCTAGAGAAATTGAAATAATGTGAATTAGGTCGAAAAAAATTCCTCTCATTTGAGTTTCCTAGGCAATAACACCTCAATGACACCACATTAGTATCTACATTGCACCCATGCGAAGCCGGGGCGGGTCGCTAGTATTATTATAAAATCGAACCTTGGACTGTTGTTAACAACTTACAAAGCTATAGAGTTTCAAAGTGCATTTTATTATTTTAATTAAGTACGAAACAATCCAATTACTATAATTACATTTCAGAGTTGTTCATAAATTGTAGAGTGGTACTTATCGACATAAAAATGTGGAATGAAAGAGTTAAAAAGTAGGATAGTTCAGCATGTTTTGTATTTTTATTTTATATTAGATGATACCATTTCAGATTTCAGTTTTTAAAAATCCTGTGGGAACTCTTTGATTTTCCGGGATAAAAAGTAGCATATGTCCTTTCCTGGGATGCAAGCTCTATCTGTAGTAAATTTCGTCAAAATCGGTTGAATGGATAGGCCGTGAAAGGCTAGCAGACAGACACACTTTCGCATTTCTAATATGTATTAGTATGGATTTTAACTAGCTTATGCCCGTGACTTCGTCCGCGTGGACTACAAAAACATTTCAAACCCCTATTTTACCCCCTTGGAGTTTGGATTTTAAAAAATCTGTCAGTTAGTCACCTTTTCCTTTTATACTATACTAGCTTATGCTCGCGACTTTTCGAAGGGCGAAATTTCAAAACCCAATTTCACCCTTTAGGGGTTGAATACCATACCATACAGTTGAATACCATACCATAACAGCTATCTGCATGCCAAACAGCCCCATCCGTCCAGTAGTTTGAGCTGAGCGTTGATAGATCAGTCAGTCAGTCACCTTTTCCTTTTATATATTTAGACGTAGGTGAATCTAATTCTAGTGTCTTTGTTTCCTTTGTCATGTATGTAAAATGTTAATAATTTTCTTCAATATAGGTAAAGTCACATTAAATTCTATAATTTTTGATTATATTTTAGAAGTGAAAACTTTAGGTGCATTGGGTGATTTTGTGAGGGAAACTTCAATATCGCATCACTGACATGCTATTATGTTAATAGTGCTTGGAGTGCCATAGATGTAAAACGCAAACTAATTTTAAAAGTTTTAATCACTACCCATATTATAATTGCGATGGTGTGTTTGTTTGTTGGTTTGTCCTTCAATCACGCCACAACGGAGCAACGGATCAACGTGATTTTTTGGATGAGTATAGTCGAAGACCTGGAGAGTGACATAGGCTACTTTTTATACCGGAAAATCAAATAATCCCCACGGGATTAAAAATAACTGAATCCACGCGGACGAAGTTAGTTAATAATAATATATTATGATTTTATTTTTAATACAATTCATTTGAAAACCCAAAAAAAAACACCGCTATTTAATATACTAGATAGTTTAAAATTTTCACTTCAGGGCCTACATAAAAAATTAAGGGAAAGAAAAATTAAGATTTTCGATCGATATTCACTACGGCGCCATCCCTATGTATTGTGCAACGATGCAGGCGTGAAGCGGAACGCGCGTGTGTATGTACGTTTTTGTGTTCCACGTAACACTGCAAGTAGATCACTATTGCGAAACAGAAGCGAATTTAATTAGCCGGCTCCGAAAATGAAGCTTATCATTATAAGTGTAGAAGAATCCGGATTTACTCATGCTTTACTCAGGTAGGTAAGTCCGACTAGTTTCGAACCCATCCGGGGTCCTTTTTAGGGTTCCGTACCTCAAAAGGAAAAATGGAACATCACTTAGTGTTATGTCTGTCGGTATGTCGAGAACCGCGGGCATAATTAATAAGCTAATCTAAATATTATAATAGGAAAAGGTGACTGACTGACTGATCTATCAACGCACAGCTCAAACTACTAGACGGATCGGGCTGAAAATTGGCATGCAGATAGCTATTATGACGTAGGTAATGTAGGCATCCGCTAAGAAATGATTTTTCAAAATTCAACCCCTAAAGGGGTAAAATAAGGGTTTGAAATTTATATAAAAGTCTGTCAGATTTGAAGTTAGAATCGTGAAATTGTGTATTTACACTAGTGGTATAAACATTGAAAACGTGTATCATGGTTTTAGAAAAATTTAGCCCCTAAGTAGAAAAATAAGGGGTATGAAATTTGTGTAGTCCACGAGGACGAAGACGCGGGCTTAAGCTAGTCTATCTATGAAAACGAGCAAAAAAGTCACGTTTGTTACCTTATTAAATATTTATTTTATTCTGTTTTTAACCGACTTCTCAATTCTCGGAGGTTCGGAGGTTCTCAATTCGTCGGAATCTTTTTTTTTTTTATGTATGTTCCCCGATTACTCGAAGACGCCTGGACCGATTTTGAAAATTCTTTTTTTGTTTGAAAGGGTATACTTCAAAGTTGGTCCCATTTAAATTTGGTGAAGATCTGATGAACATCTTCGAAGATAGATACTGGAACTCCTCAACGGATAAGAGTAAATTGCTCGCGATCAGTGTAATAGCTTAGTAAACAGTAGATTTTTAACCAGTCATAGCATAATTCCATGGGGCCACTAAAAATTGTGAAATAAATTTTTTTTTACAAAAAAAATAAAAACCGACTTCGATACACAAACACTAAAAATTGAAAAATAATTTAATTTATTACCGAATATATTATGTACACGTTATACGTTATACGAATATATTATGTAGAATATGTTTTTATTTTTTTTTGTAAAAATTTTTTTTAGTATTTGTTCTTATAGCAGAAATACATCGTCTGTAAAAATTCGCAAAATCTCTTTCTACACACAGTACCTAACCCATGTTTAAAGCAAAAAAAAAATACTATTTAACAAACTATACTGTCTTACCACGTGGCACAAGGAAGTGAGCGCGGTGTGAATGACCTGTTATCAGCACTGATAACAGTGTTGTTCCTACAATCGGCCGATACCGCTGTTGCGACGTGGAAACGGTGTGGTACTTTACATGCATATGAAATTAGTTTGCAATGAGTTTAGATTATACTATACAGTATACAGGATGTAACCAAAACGCTAGCAAAAACGAAGACAGCTGATAGTACTGAGCGAAAGGCCTATATTTTGTAAAAGTTCACGATATATTGTAAATAAAACAATCTGACTGACGGTAGAGGTCAATAAACATTGCGTAAGTAGGCCACTCGGAGTCAATGCCGCGTCGTGAATCACGCGGCAATTTTGCAATCTGTGAAATAGTTTACCTCTATAGTACCTACTTGCCATCACGGCTTATGCCTAACACTGGCAGTTGACCACTGAAACCATGTGTTGACGCGGTCCACCACGCAGGCCTTGTTCCTCGGGCACTGGTAGTTGACCACTGAAACCATGTGCTGTGTTATAAGTAGGGGTACTCACCATCACGGCTCATGCCTAGCTTCAAGCACTTCTGCAGCCGACAGTACTGGCAGCGGTTCCGGTTGACGCGGTCCACCACGCAGGCCTTGTTCCTCGGGCACTGGTAGTTGACCACTGAAACCATGTGCTGTGTTAATAATTACGCTTTAGTTACATTGGTCTTTTACCAATATCTTTTTTGGAATATCTTTATATTCCAATGTTGGCAGAAGGGCCAGACAATGCAGTTTAAAATCCAGGGAAAAGGACCAAAGAGTAAAAGTATGTCAAAACATCGAAAATCAATACAACTAGTTATGAAACTACTAGGTCATATAATAAATGCGAAAGTGAGCATTTTCCGATTTTGGCGAAATTGGTGCAGAGATGGCTTGCATCCCAGAGACAGACATAGACTACTTTTTATCCCGAATAATTAAAGAGCTCCCGTGGAATATTCAAAAATTTAAATAGACGTCATCTACTTAATCCTAATCCTAATCAGTACCCTTATTATTTAATGCGAAAGTGTGTTTGTTTGTTGGTTTATTGGTTTGTTGGTTTGTCCTTCAATCACGTCGCAATGGTGCAACGGATTGACGTGATTTTTTGCATGGGTATAGATAAAGACATAGGCCGGAAAATCAAAGAGTTCCCACGGGATTTTCAAAAACCTAATTCCACGCGGACGAAGTCGCGGGCATCAGCTTGTATAAAAATAAGCGAGATAGATAATTGAAGCCGAGCTGTGCTCTGCAAGCGGCGAAAGAACCCTTTGCAGCCCTCGCAGGTGATGACTCCGTAGTAGAGCCCCGAGGACTTGTCCCCGCAAACCGACAGACAGACAGACAACAAAGTGATCCTATAAGGGTTCCGTTTTTCCTTTTGAGGAACCCTAAAAACTGCCATACCCCTTCCGCGTTAGCCCGCTTCCATCTTAGACTGCATCGTCACTTAACCACCAGGTGAGATTGCTGTCATGGGCTAACTTTAAAAGCCTCAATAGCTCAACCGGTAAAGGAATGGACTGAAAACCGAAAGGTCGACGGTTCAAACCCCGCCCGTTGCACTATTGTCGTACCTACTCCTAGCACAAGCCTGACGCTTATTTGGAGAGGAAAGGGGAATATTAGTCGTTTCACATGGCTAATATTCTTTTAAAAAAAAAAAAAAAAACTTGTATCTGAATAAAAAAAGCAAGATTTTTTTTTATTTATACACTAACGCTTGGCTGCAATCAGACCTGGATGGCAAGTGATGATGCAGCCTAAGATGGAGCGCGCTTGCCTAGAAGATGCCTATTCACTCTTGTCTTGAAGGTACCCATATTATAATTCGGTGGGAAAACTGATGCTGGAAGGCTGTGATGGTGGAAGATAGACAATTGAAGCCGACCTGTGCTCTGCGAGCGGCGGAAGAACCCCTTGCAGCCCTCGCAGGTGATGACTCCGTAGTGGACCCCCGAGGACTTGTCCCCGCAGACCTTGCATGGTATTATCTCGATTTGTGCTGCAACAATACAAAAACACACATTAAAATCTTGTCCAAATAAGTATTTGGCGTGTTTCGTGAATCGAATCAGTACCCTTACTATATCAGTACCGTAACTATAAATGCGAAAGTGTGTTTGTCTGCTGGTTTGTTGGTTTATTAGTTTGTTGGTTTGTTGGTTTGTCCTTCAATCACGTCGCAACGGTGCAACGGATTGACGTGATTTTTTGCATGGGTATAGATCACATCACACACACAAAAAAAATGAATTTGTGGTCATGAACTATAAATTAGTATTTTCAATTTTCGAAGTAAGATAACTACATCAAGTGGGGTATCATTATGAAAGGGCTTCACCTGTACATTCTAAAACAGATTTTAAATTATTTTTATGAAATAAAATACGACTGTAGTACGGAACCCTCCTAGCGCGAGCCTGACTCGCACTTGGCCGGTTTTTTTAGTATTTGTTCTTATAACGCCAATAGGTATAACCTAACTATCACGGTTTATGAGAACCAACAAAAACGCGAAGAACATTAATAAACCAAGTCAAAAGTCAAAGTCAAAGTCAAATGATTTATTCAAAATAGGTAATAAATTACTCTATTGATGGTCTGGTATGGTGTTAGATTTGTAAGATATAGTGGTGATAATTATTACCCAAACTTAAAACTAAAGCTACGAGGGTTCCAAACGCGCCCAGGTCTGAGAAGAGCCCACAACAAACTCAGCAATTGTAAGCAAAATGCAAACCAAACTTAGCCATTTAAAGTGCATACTAATTCAGTATTATAATTTATAATTAAGGTAGCTACCCAAACATATTTTAGTATCGAAACAAAGTGCTCCATTGTTATCGATTTCAACATCGATAACAATTAGTATCGATTACAAAATCGATTTGAATTACAAATGAAAATAGAGAGGGTAACGATACCTACTTAAAGTTCGTAGTAGCGTAGAATCGTTGCTATTAATAACCTAAGTTAATAACATTCGAAACCTAGTACAATGGTTATTTTAATGATACAGTACTGCACGGCTAGCATGGGCCGAAGATAAAAATTATATCCCCCGATTTTATCCACTGCACAGGAGATATCATTAACTTCTCCACCCCTCAGAGCACGGCAACAGGGGAGAGGAGAAGTTTATCCCCGTTTGACATTTCACGGGGACTCGGGGGACTATTTATCCACCGTCTATAGCATGGGGCCAAATAAAAGAAGATAAACTGTCCTTTTTTGACATTTGAGAGGGATAATTTTATCCTCGAGATTTGAGGTGGGTATAATGCTCATAGAACTTTAACTCAATTATTAAAAGATCAAAAAACATGTCTCGCGCTTTTTTTATTAGTTTGAAATAGAGAATTTAGAACGAAAATAACATGAGCACGTAATTAGTGATGGAAGTAATCCCTTTGAATTTCCCGACGCTGAGTTCCGACACTTGTTTCGGATGGACAAATATTATGTGCTGTACTTGTGCGAGCAGCTTAATGAAGCACTAAAGCCGATTAATTCGATGGATGGATTCATAAAAGTAAGTACCTAAGTACTTACCTATTACCTAAAACCATCTTGTGCAAACGAATAGGTACCTACTTAGGTAGGTAGTAGGTACCTACAAATAGGTCCTACATGCGGCTATTATCTATTTATTCTACGTCCTCACATCTATAAGACTCTTGGCAGATGGTAGTTACCAGTGAGATACAAGTCAAGGTCATGGGATGACTATTGCCCGCGACTTCATCTGTGTGGATTTAGGTTTTGAAAATCCTGTGAGAACTATTTGATTTTCCAGAATAAAAAGTAGCCGGTGTCCATCCTCGGGATGTAAGCTAACTCTGTAGGTACTAAATTTCATCTAAATCGGTTAGACTGTTGGGCTGTGAAAAGCTAGCAGACAGACAGGCAGACACACTTTCGCATTTATAATATTAGTATGGATTATTGGAAATATAAAATAACACAATGACTCATTATAATAAAATCATTTATTTGAACAAAATAGGCAGGAGTCTAATTTAACAAAACAATTCTTAAATTAAAATACACACCTATATCATAGTTAAATACATAATGATACACAAACACAATAAGACTTTACAAATTATAATGGTTCATCATAAGTGTTTTGTAAGAGTAAATATGTTAGCCTATTATACTTTATAGACCATTTCAGTATATCCTCTTACTCTTAATTTATTATTATTGAAAATCATTAATGTATAAATTGTATGTTTCAGAATTCCAATGGAACAACCAAAGGACAGACTAGAAAATGTAACAAATAAAGAAATCTCACATATCTATGGATCAAACCAGACTGCTAACTGTTGCCCGACAATAAAAGGGAAAAAGGGATGGAATAATAAATACATATTTGCATTAAATATATTTCTTTAAGTACCTATTACCTAAAACCACCTTGTGCAAACCCATCCTTATATCTACTACTACTACTAGGGTTCTGTAGGGTACCAATGGGACCCTATTACAGTCTCAGCTCTCCATCTGTCTGTCTCCTGAAACGTAACAGGTTAAAGTTGAAATTTTGTACTTATTTCTATTGCTGCTATAACAAAAAATAAGTTTCTTCAAAAAATAATTTTGCTTTAAGTACTCTTTCTGTGTGATTGAGTAACAAACACAAACTCTTAGGCATAATATTAGGAATACCAATTAAAACAATGCTTATTTGAATGTACACAAATCTCTGATGTTAACTTAACAGATCTAAAAGTAGTGCTATTATCCTTAAGAAAAGGAAGTAACAAGTTTAATGTTCAATCAAACCACACTGCCATAGAATAACTTCCTATATTCATAACTATTTACAAATTACAAAAATGTACATATCCTCTACTTACTTTTTATTTATTTATTGGCATTTATAGGAAAACTACTCGGGGCTATTGGTTTTATAAAGTACCCACTGTGTACAAAGTGGGTTAAACGACAGTCTCACCATAGTCCACCACCGACACTTCAAAGATTTCCTGCCATAAGATAAAAAACATTGGCTTGACATGCTTATAAAGAAATTAGGTTAGTTTAATAGCTCAAACCGTACCAGCTTAACCAATTTTAAGTGATATTGAACTCTTCTCAGTGCAGTGTGCTAAACTGTTAGTTTTATCATCATCTCAAACAATAATGAAAATATTTTATGTTGATAAGATGTGTACCTAACTTACCTATTCCAATAGGTAGGTACCTAAAGTTATTTTGAGTTTGTTATACAAGACACACATTTAATAGAACTAAATTAATACACGCATCTCTCTGGCTGGCCCATTATGGAGTCTTCAGGTCCAAATCCTGTTGAGCATTTATGCCCAACAGTGATAATTAATATTGAACACTTATGTGCTCATATATGTGACCGACGGCACTATTGAGACATTTCCCGGTGGTCCTACATCCCGAGCTGCCTCATCATACTTGTCAGTCAGTGGCCAGTGCCCTTCTTCAAGTACATATTTCCATGTCTGCAAATAAAACAACAATTTATGCATTTCTTTGTCGCTAACAATATCAATATATTATCACTTCAATTTTGTGTACTGACTAACACAAATTGTCTTTGTGATACTTACTGTGATAGCTAGGAATTTCAACTATTCGATTATTTTTTAATTTGGATAATTCAAAAGTGGAGTTAGGTTAGGTAAACACAAACAATAACAATACCACAGATTAATAGGGATACTACGTATAACAATACTTACGTGCATAATCTTCTGTGAATGTTTTTTAAACTATTTTACGGCTCCGGCTTCTAGCTCTTTTAAAATAAAAAGCAGCCACAGACGAGTTACGAGTAACGAAAACGAGCAAAATCAAAAGCACAGATAAAAAATAATAACACTTTGACATTAACCGAGGACTAGTCTTTCCCCGCCTTATCACCGGGGATAATTATATCCAACCCTGTGCCCATGCTCGGAGAGTGGAAATAACTATCGGAGGGGATAAAATTTTTATCCTTTCCTCGGGGAGAAAATTTCCCGGCCCATGCTAGGCCTGCTGTGACTGACTGACTGACAGATAATGCAAGTCGTAAACTGGAGGATCTATACCTACTTGGAAACGCAAAATTTTAAGAGGAAAAGCTGACTGACTGACTGATCTATCAACACACAGCTGGACGGATCGGGCTAAAATTTTTCATGCAGATAGACGACATCCGATATTGGAACTCCTCAACGGATAAGAGTACAGTGAATATAGAATTTTCAAAAATCCTTTCTTATCGTACCTTCGTAGATATTCATCAGATCTTTACGAAATTCACATGGGACTACCTGGGAAGTCCCTTTACACTTACCCTTTCCCCTTTACCAGTTTACCCTTTCAAACAAAAAGGAATTTTTCTAATCGGTCCAAGCGTCGATGAGTAATCGGGGAGCATCCAATACTAATATTATAAATGCGAAAGTGTGTCTGTCTGTCTGTCCGTCTGTCTGTCTGTCTGTCTGCTAGCTTCCGTTCAACCGATTTTGACGAAATTTGGTATAGAGATAGCTTGCATCCTGGGGAAGGACATAGGCTACTTTTTATCCCGGAAAATATAAGAGTTCCAACAGGTTTTTTAAAAACCTAAATCCACGCGGACGAAGTCGCGGGCATCATCTAGTACATAATAAATTAAAGATCCCGACGAATTGGGAACCTCCTCCTTTTTTGAAGACAGTTAAAAAATCTAATTGTGTAGGAATGTATAAGATAAAGAACCTAAAATACCTACGATTTGATTCACAAATTATACATTAAATCCCCCCAAAAACATTTCATGTAAATTTGGTTGCCAAGACTCACAAGTTCATGATGCTTTCACTGTTAAAAAGTTATGAGATCTAATAAGTTTGCTGAGGACACCTTATTCTGAAAATTTCAGCTTTCTAGCGTCATCCAGACCGAAGCTATGACTGCTCGAAAATACGACGAAACGCTTCGAGAAAAGGTACGTAGTGGTAGTGGTACAACCAAAAGATTCTTTTGTCAAAAACTCAACTCATAACGAAAAATTTAACAAATAAAACACCCAAAACTTTAAAAAAAAAACGATCACAATAAAATGTGTACGATAAAGAGCCTAAAAATACGATTCGAAATTCAAAAAATTCATACTAACGCCATTTTTGGTTAGAGTTCGTCGACCCAAGAGGCAAGGTCGGAGCGCGGGCATCGACTCCTCTTTACATGTGTGGGTACCGAGCGTGTCTCTTTACATGGAATTTTATACTTTATAACTAAGGATTAGAGTTGAAATTTGTTTGTTCGGTACAGCCAGATGGTACGGTGATCCCGTCGTATACAGCGGTAGCGGAATCCATCTTTGGTAGTATACGGGATACAAGATGGACGTTTTTTTTTAATTTACTACGTATGTATTGCGTAATTTTTAACAGATGTTAATATTGTAAGGTTGACTAGTTATTTCCTGTGACTTTACGCGCAATTTAATGTTGATAAAAGAGCGTGGATCCTATCTGGTTCTAGGTGCTTACATTCGACTATCCGTAAGATTCAAGATTAGTTTGAGCTGTGCGTTGACAGATCAGTTAGTCAGTCAGTCAGTCACCTGTTTCTTTTAT
This sequence comes from Maniola hyperantus, assembly GCF_902806685.2. Taxonomy (NCBI): domain Eukaryota; kingdom Metazoa; phylum Arthropoda; class Insecta; order Lepidoptera; family Nymphalidae; genus Maniola; species Maniola hyperantus. Next base: position 2,618,842 of record NC_048562.1, read on the forward strand.
ATATTTAGATTTTGAATAAACCATTTGACTTTGACTTTTCAAAGGTATGTGCGAATGAAGGAAAATATCGTGAGGAAACCTACAAATGTCTGAGAATGCTGTGTGAAGTCAACCAATCCGCGCTTGGCCAGCGTGGTGCACTATGGACTATTCTCATTCTGAGAGGAGATTCGTGCTCAGTAGTTGGCCGGCGATAGGTTGAGACTTCAGATGGCGATGATGGTGATGAAAACCTATTCATTGAAATCAGATTAAGTGTCCAATTTTCCACTGTGTCTCATCTAAAATACGTATTATATAAGTGAAGGATAACTTAGTGGTTTTAATTATGATACGATTTTAATCGATTATACGATTATTTATTTTGATGCGTTTATCGATTTACTAATTAATCGATGACACGTGTAAGGAGCTACCTACAAAGTAATAAACTAGAATAAGAGAACATCAATATGGATTTGGAAATATTCTTCAAGTATGTATCAGTTTATCCGCTAGAAATATTATTTAAATTTTAGAAATATTTTTCGAGTTTCACTTTTGCATTTTTTAGCCTAGTGAAGCTGTGATAGCCTATAGTGGTTAGGACGTCCGCCTTCTAATCGGAGGTCGGGGGTTCTATCCCGGGCACGCACCTCTAACTTTTCGGGGTTATGTGCGTTTTAAGTAATTAAATGTCACTTGCTTTAACGGTGAAGGAAAACATCGTGAGGAAACCTGCATGTCTGAGAGTTCTCCATAAAGTTCTCAAAGGTGTGTTAAGTCTACCAATCCGCACATGGCCAGCGTGGTAGACTATGGCCAAAACCCTTATCACTCTGAGAGGAGACCCGTGTTGGGTTGATCATGATGACGATGATGACTTTTGCATTAGTTAACACTTGCTCTATTATCTAAAATAGACGATTTGAACCAACCAACAAAAATTACAGACCCACCCATAAAAAACTTTAAAAATGATAGACTTACAAACTTTCGTCCTCCATTTACCCCCTTTTGGGTGGAATTTCGAAAAATCCTCTCTTAATGGATACCTTCTCTTTACAAAGAACACACCCTCCAAATTTTATGTCTCTAAGACCAGTGGTTTAGGTTGTGCGTTGATATATAAGTCAGTCAGTCAGGACTTTGAATTTTATATAAAGACTATAGCTGCCCTGGCGAACTTCGTTCCGCCGAACAGTCGATTCAATTTTTTAATTTTTTCTCTCCGTAAGAACCATCCTCGTACTTCAAGGAATATTATAAAAAAAGAATTAGCGAAATCGGTTCAGCTGTTCTCGAGATTTGCGATGACCAACACATTTAGTGATTCATTTTTATATTATCTATACTAATCTATACTATTATATAGAGAGGTAATGTCGTTAAGTTTGTTTGTAGGGGGTAATCTTTGGAACTACATAACCGATTTTAAAAATTATTTCACCGGTAGAAAGCTACATTATTCCTGAGTGACATAGGCTATATTATATACACGCGGGCGAAGCCGCGGGGATCAGCTAGTAGATTATATAGATTTAGAATTCTGTGTATATTGCCCAACATTTAACAGTTTCCTCTATGCTCTATACCCGCCATTCCTTACGGTAACAAAGGCCCTTTTGTTTTAAATCCGTGAATGGCAAATAATAGATATACCTACATAAAAACGCAAATTTAATTTGTCACGCCTTTCTAATTAACATTGTTATTTGTTTTGAAACTAGCAGCTTCCTCTTTTAACTGTGTCGGTTAGATTTTGACAGATAGTTCAAAATTGGCGATTTGACCTGGTTTCTGTTAATTTTATCGAATATCTTTTCAAATCTATTTAGGTTCAAAAAATCTTCTAAATATATAAAAGTCACCTTGACTGACTGACTGACTGATCTATCAATGCACAGCTCAAACTACTGGTCGGATCGGGCTGAAATTTGGCATGCAGATAGCTAATTTGTCGTAGGCGTCCGCTAAGAAACGATTTTTGAAAATTCAATCCCTAAGGGGGTGAAATAGGGATTTGAAATTGGTATAGTCCACGCGAAGTCGCGAGCATAAGCTAGTTACTCGATAATACTTAATGTCCCTACTTGATTGTATAAGGGGCGAAATTTTCAATCAAATTCCGTACTAATATTATAAATGCAAAAATGTGTCTGTCTGTGTGTCTGTTACCTTTTCAGCGCCTTACCGATTGAATTAGAAATTCCACTCCTATGGGGGTAAACAAGGTATAAAAATTTGCATTAAAGTCCCTCATTTATCAAGTTATCTATGAAAATTGGTATTGGGGGCTTTCGGGGAAAAAAAGTGAAAAGTGAAGATACCTGCTGTTCGACTTGTGGACGATCCCAAACTAACCGCCTCGTTGGAAAGCCTGGAGCACCGCAGAGACGTTAGCTCTCTATGCGTGTTCTATCGCCTGTATAATGGGGAGTGCTCTGAAGAGCTTTTTGACCTCATTCCACCCTCTTTTTTCTACAACCGCACCGCGCGCCACCGTAAGGAATTTCACCCTCACCATCTGGGTGTCTGGTGCACTTCGACCGTCCGCTGCGCCAGATCCTTCTTTCCACGCACGTGCAAACTGTGGAACCAACTCCCATCGGCGGTGTTCCCACTAGATTATAACATGGGGTTATTCAAGGGGCGGACCAACAAATTCCTAAAAGGCCGGCAACGCATCGGCGGCTCCTCTGGTGCTGCAAATGTTCATGGGCGGCGGTAATCACTTAACATCAGGTGACCCGCCTGCTCGCTTGCTCGCTATATCTATTTAAAAAAAAAAAAACCTAAGTGTTTCAGGATTTTGGAAATTTTCAAAAACTATACTTGAGCGAAGCCGGAGTGGGACAGCTAGTCTTCTGTGTATATAAAATTCAAAGTCCTGACTGACTGACTGACTGACTTATATCAACGCACAGCCTAAACCGCTGGTCCTAGATATATGAAATTTGGAGGGTGTTTTCTTTGTAAAGAATAGGTAATACCAAGAAAGGATTTTTCGAAACTCCACCCCCAAGTGGGTTAAATGGGGGTTTGAAATTTATGTAGTCCGCGCGGACGAAGTCGCGAGCATAAGCTAGTTAGTAATATAAGCGTCTTCGTTAATACGTATAGGCTTGGTAATTGTTATCTATATATTACCGTGGTTTTTTTTATTTTATTTTTATTTAGACAAAACGAAAAGTGAACAATTTACACCACACTTTTAGACCAAAGCACTAGATAAAAAGCCGAGACTGGTGTTGGGAGTTTGCAGCCCAAATAGACGGTAGTCTGACAAAGTTCGTCGACCTCATTCATACTATATTATATTATATTTATACTATACTATATATATTCATACATTACTAAAACTATATTACATATATTTGGTTTGGTATAGCCTATAGGTCACACTTTCTTCTAAGACCTAGCTTACCTAGCTAGTCTTTGAAATTCGCTAAGCTATTACTCTGCAATACCTGACACCATGGAAATATAAAATCCTAATACCTATAGATCTTAGTAGACATTGATATGGACAATCCTAATCAGAAAGAGAGGCAAGATATGCACCCGGTCAGCTGATCGTGACGTCACAGGTCAGCGACCCCGCCCGAAGTCGTAGCACGTTCGGTGACGTCACCGGGGTTGGAATTCGGGCGGTGCTTACGGTTCCAATTTTAAATTATGCAACAGATAATTCCAAGTTAATATGTCAATGACAGTGTGGGCACCTATTTTTTTATGGGCGAAGCGAAGGTTAAAATTTATTCAGCCTATTGGTTTTCTTTTTTCAAATGTTGTAGAGAGGAGAAGCTAAGAAAGGTTTTGACAACCCCGCTAGCGCAGTAGGTCTCATAAGCGAAAGGTTCCGGGTTCGATTCCTGGTAGGGACAATTGGAAAATTTAACATTTCTAAATTGTCTAACTAAACATTTTTACGGACATCAACAAACCACAGACACAAATATTAGTTTCAAGAACATGTCTACGAAATTTCATCGAGTTTGATTGGAAAGAAAAAGAAAAGAAAAACCGTTTGTTTTTGAAAGTTATGCCGTAGGTATAAAGCCGTGGTAGCCTAGTGGTTATAGGACGTCCACCTTCCAATCGGAGGTCGGGGGTTTGATCCCGGGCACGCACTTTTCGGAGTTAGGTATGTGCGTTTTAAGTAATTAAATATCACTTGCTTTAACGGTGAAGGAAAACATCGTGAGGAATTCTGCATGCCTGAGAGTTCTCCATAATGTTCTCAAAGGTGTTTGAAGTCTGCTAGTCCGCATTTGGCCAGTGTGGAGGCCCTTCTCACTCTAACAGAAGACCCGTGCTCTGTACCTGTATTGAGCCAGCGATGGGTTGATCATGATGATGATCATGGTGATGACATTATGCTTCGCCGGGGTTCATAGGCACCGCACGCCACTGCTCCATACTAATATTATAAATGCTAAAGTGCGTCTGTCTGTCTACCTGTCTGTCTTGTAGCTTTTCACGGCCCAATAGTTTGGCCAATTTTGATGAAATTGGGTACAGTAGAGCTTATACATCCCGGGGACGGACATAGGCTATTTTTATCCCGGAAAAGCAAAGAGTTCCCACGGGATCCTTAATATTAATACATGATATATCCTTCACAAAAGTTAGCATACATACATAATAAATTTCATTCACGAAATCTTTCACATAATATGTGTCAGACAACCCCTATTTCACCCCCTTAGGGGTTGAATTTTCAAAAATCCTTTCTTAGCGGATGCCTACGTTATAATAGCTATCTGTGTGCCAAATTTCAGCCCGATCCGTCCAGTAGTTTATTGAGCTGTGCGTTGATAGATCAGTCAGTCATCTTTTCCTTTTATATATTTAGACTAGCTTATGCTCGCGACTTCGTCCGCGTGGACTACACAAATTTCAAATCCCTATTTCACCCCCTAGGGGTTGAATTTTAAAAAATCCTATCTTAGCGGATGCCTACGTCATAATAGCTATCTGCATGCCAAATTTCAGCCCGATCCGTCCAGTAGTTTGAGCTGTGCGTTGATAGATCAGTCAGTCAGTCAGTCAGTCACCTTTTCTTTTTATATATTTAGATAATAACGTAATAATGCGTAATCAATATAAACACAGATAAAATACCTACTTTGCTCCTTATCAATACAATACACACCCACATGCCTACGTCACAGGTCACTGACCTTAGGCCAAATCCGAGCGACGAATTTGAATTTTAATCTAACGGACTTGTATTTAGTAATGTTTTGATGCGAAATTGAACTTTATTGTTGTGATAATAGGAGCTAGGTAGTCTAACTGGTATGGGATTTGCTAGGGTTGCCAATTTTTTTGGCTAAACAAAGCCGAGTCCAGTATAATAACATCTTCAGAATAATGTTGGGACTGCCTCGGTACTGTAGCGCGTCCGGTATGTTTGCGGATAACTGTGTAGACGGCTCCTTCGCAAATCGCAATCATACGGAAAAGGATCGCCTCAATGAAAAGTAGGTTGGAGAGAAGTACTAACATTATCCTGAAGGTGATAGCAGACCTCTAAGCCTCAATAGCTCAACGGGTAGAGGAGTGGACTGAAAACCGAAAGGTCGACGGTTCAAACCCCGCCCGTTGCACTATTGTCGTACCTACTCCTAGCACAAGCCTGACGCTTAGTTGGAGAGGAAAGGGGAATATTAGTCATTTAACATGGCTAATACTTATTCTTTAAAAAAAAAAAAAATTAACTAACATAAGTTTTTTACTAACTAATACATTATTTTATAATATAGTTACTAACATAGGTTAAGATGGTTACTAACATAATATTGAGGCCTTTGTTGTCTGACAAAATAAAGATTATTTATTTATTTATTTATTATTTAAAGCACCTTTATGAAGGAACTAACATAGCTCAACGGGTTGTTTGATCTCATTCCACCCTCCTTTTTCTACAACCGCACCGCACGCCACCGCAAACAATTTCACCCTCACCACCTGGGTGTCTGGTGCACTTCGATCGCCCGTTGTGCCAGATCCTTTTTTCAACGCACATGCATGTGCATGCAACTGTGGAATCAACTCCCTTCGGCGGTGTTCCCATTAGATTACAACATGGGGCTATTAAAGAGGCGGCCCAACAAATACCTGAAAGGCCGACAACGCATTGGTAGTTCCTCTGGTACTGCAAATGTTCATGGGCGGCGGTAATCACTTAACATCAGGTGGCTCGCCATTTTAAGGGTTCCGTACCTAAAGAGGAAAAACGGAACCCTTATAGGATCACTTTGTTGTCTGTCTGTCTGTCGGTCTGTCAAGAAACCTACAGGGTACTTCCCGTTGACCTAGAATCATGAAATTTGGCAGGTAGGTAGGTCTTATAGCAAACATTGGGGGAAAAATCTGAAAACTGTTTTGTGGTCACATCACACAAAAAAAAATTAAATTGTGGTCATGAACTAATAATTAGTATTTTCAATTTTCGAAGTAAGAACTATATCAAGTGGGGTATCATATAAAAGGTCTTCACCTGTACATTCTAAAACAGATTTTGATTTCTTTTTATGCTTCATAGTTTTTGAATTATCGTGCAAAATGTCGAAAAAATAAGACTGTAGTACGGAACCCTCATTGCGCGAGCCTGACTCGCACTTGGCCGGGTTTTTTAAAAAAGGACGCAGTAAAACATGGTTTCTACTTATAACAGCGCTCTATTGAAAAATTGCGGTTTTGGTATGTATCTTATAAGTATCGAAATATTGGAGAATGATGTCAATTTTTTTTTTTAAATCGTCACCGTAATCGCCTATAAGTCCCGCAAATTGCTAATGCTCGTGGCCATCATTTTAGTGACGTTGAAGTTGTATATTTTTATTTCGGCTGACGTCAAAATGACGTCATTTCGATGTTAATGAGACATGGATCCAGCGCAATAGCAATTTGCGAGACTTTTACCTTTTACACGTATTTTTTAATGACAACCCTGTAACAGTTTCACGGGTGAACGCCCTCGAATGTCCGAACTAAACGTATACCGAGCAACATCAACTTTGTCTATCCAATATTTATTACATAGCTCCTATTCTTATGTAATATAGAAGTCAATTTTCAAAAGCAATTAGTTTTAGATTTGCCAGCAAAGCGGTATCGTCCTTTGGCTTCGAATTTTAAATGAATAGTTCTCGCTTCTCCTCAGAATAGTTTTTAGGCTGCTTTTTAAAGTGTTATGATTGAAAGTTTTTTAAAGATTGTAGAGAAAAAAATACCATTATAGGGATAAGGGGCAGTTTAGTAAATAGCCTCCCCTTTCGTTGTTCGTTCATTGTCGAGTATGTTCACCTTTCGCCCAATTCTAGTATGTTTAGTGTTAGGGTTTACAAACAATTTCTGTGCCAATGCGAAGTGAGTTTTTCCAGTCTAAGCTTGTACTACTTTTTGTAATATTTGTTCACTTCCTCTTTGATTGTTGGCATTTCTAGGTATCTATGGATTTCATCTTTCCGTGTAAACCACGGCGCTCCAGAGTCGAGAGATTGCTCTTAGTTAGTACGATATTCTGAAACCGCTGAAGTATCTCTAGGTTTTTTTTTTTTTAATTTTTTTTAATTTAGATACAAGTTAGCCCTTGACTGCAATCTCACCTGATGGTAAGTGACGATGCAGTCTAAGGTGGGAGCGGGCTAACCTGGAAGGAGTATGGCAGTTTTTATGAAACCCATACACCTTTGGTTTCTACACGGCATCGTACCGGAACGCTAAATCGCTTGGCGGCACGGCTTTGCCGGTAGGGTGGTAACTAGCCACGGCCGAGGCCTCCCACCAGACCAGACCAGAAATTTAGAAATTATAAAATTGCAAATCCCTACCAGGAATCGAACCCGGGACCTCCCTCTAATAAGACCACAGCGCTTACCACTGCGCCAGGGAGGTTGTCAAAGGTTAAAATGCCCGCAACTTTGCGCACGCGGAAAAAGTCACGGGCATCATCTAAATCTTCATAATAATAGAAATAAAAGTAAGTAAAGAAATTACCCATGTTTTTAGGGTTCCGTATCTCAAAATGAAAAACGGAACCCTTTATAGGATCACTTTGTTGTCTCTCTGTCTGTCAAGAAAACCTACAGGGTACTTCCGGTTGACCTAGAATCATGAAATTAGGCAGGTAGTTAGGTATTATAGCAGACATTAGGGGAAAACCTGAAAATCGTGAATTTGTGGTTACATCAATAAAAAAAATTAAAATGTGTTCATGAACAAATAATTACTATTTTCAATTTTCAAAGTAAGATTACTAGGTACCTATATCAAGTGGGGTGTCATACGAAAAGGCTTTACCTGTACATTCTAAAACAGATTCTTATTTATATGTACTGGGTTGGAATTGCTTTACCTACTACCAAAAGAGCAGCAGCAAGTAACTCGGCATGTGTCAATATGTCATAGGCACGGGATGTTCGCGCTCCCGATCGGCCCGTGATATCACTGGGGGCCATGCCCGAAAATCAGCGCTGCAGTCGACCGACTGCAGCAATAAGCTGAGGCAGCGCCCCGTTCGGCCAAGATAGACACTAAGCTAGTTTTAAGAAGTGGGTGCCTGGGTCTTGGGGAACCAGGGAGCATGGACACTGGTCGGCTCCTTGTTTCCCCAGGGACTACGGCACCCTACCTGTTTTTTATTTATTTATTTTTATGCTAAATAGTTTTTCAATCATCGTCCAAAATGTCGAAAAAAATACCTGAGTACGGAACCCTCGGTACGCGAGTCTGACTCGGACTTGGCCGGTTTTTTAAGTATTTTATTGCTGTGTTTTCAACGATTGTGTAGGTATTAAGGTATATTTAGTTTTGGCTACAGATCAGCTGTCGTGGAAGAAAAGATCATTGAACCTGAATTGATGGTGTTTACTGTCTCGATGCCCTCAGTGAAGTACCTACCTAAGTAAAACGTCCCACTAGCAGCATAATCCTCATCATCAGAAGGGTTTGGTCATAGTCTACCACGCTGGCCAAGTGCGGATTAGCACTTTGTGAAAATTATGGAGAACTCTCAGACGTTTTCCTTCACGTTAAAGCAAGTGATACCTACTCAATTGCTCAAAACGCACATCAACTCTGAGTGTAAAAAGTAGCCTATGTCCAAGGCCCCGGAATGCAAGCTAACTCTATAACAAATTTGTATGGACATTTTGTGTGAACTATATGAGTACCATATGGATTATGGAAGACTAGCGACCCGCCCCGGCTTCGCATGGGTGCAACGTAGATACTAATGTGGTGTCATTGAGGTGTATTTGCCTCGGAAACTCTCAAATGAGAGGATTTTTTTCCGACCTAACTTTACTTCAATTTCTCTAGGGATCTCTAATTTTTTGAGAATTAAACTACAGGTAGCTATAAACCTTCCTCTTTAATCACTCTATCTATTGGTGAAAACCGCATTAAAATCCGTTGCGTGGTTTAAAAGATCTACGCGTTCATACATACATACATACAGACGCGGGAAGCGACTTTATTTTATACTATGTAGAGAAGATAAATTACTGTCAAATTGTACAAATTAAAATTAAAACACGACAGCCCAGAAACATGCATAATTTAATTTTTTAAACTGGGGCTTTTTGATGTCGCAACGCGACGCCAGCCAATGATGCGACGAGGCAAGGACGTTCGCTTACTGTCATATCATGAGGTGAACATACGATAATAAACAACCCGATGTATGAAGAAAAGACAATTCATACTATAAGTCCCGCAAATTGCTATTGCGCTGGAACCATGTCTCATTAACATCGAAATGACGTCATTTTGACGTCAGCCGAAATAAAGATATACCATCAGCTCGAAACTTCAGTCTAGTGCTGCCGTCACTAAAATGGCGGCCACGCGCTTTAGCAATTTGCGGGACTTATATCATGTACAAGTTAAAATAATTAAAACATGACAGCCCAGAAACATGCATAATTTAATTTTGGAACACCCATGCTTGATTTAAACTGGGTCTTTTTGATGTCGCAACGCGACGCCAGCCAAATGATGCGACGAGGCAAGGACGTTCGCTTACTGTCGTAACTCGTAACATGAGGTGAACATACGATAATAAACAACCCGATGTATGAAGAAAAGACAATCCAATCGAATCCCGCAAATTGCTAATGCGCGTGGCCGCCATTTTAGTCAGCACCAGACTGAAGTTTCAAGCTGATGTTATATTTTTATTTCGTTTCAGCACGTTTCAGCACCATAGGTTCAAGTTTCATAACTATCGTGAACTGTATGTCTTACAAACGGCAGAGGGTATAGGTAGGTGTGCCGCATGAGTGTTGCAACATACAATAACGACAATGACCCAATATCGTACACAGCGAGTATCGCGATCGAAAATGTACGTAATATGCAGTGACGCGGCTGTGACGTCACGGGGGTAATGAACTTTGCATCATTTTTTATTTCATACCTAAGCACCATATAGTTCTCCTCTAGTAGAATATATCTCTTTAATATAAAAAAGATTCCGACGAATTGAGAACCTCCTCCTTTTTTTGAAGTCGGTTAAAAATGAATCACTAAATGTGTTGCTCATCGCAAATCTCGAGAACAGCTGAACCGATTTCGCTAATTCTTTTTTTATAATATTCCTTGAAGTACGAGGATGGAGGATTCTTACGGAGAGAAATATTTAATTCAACCTCCCCCTCAATTTCTAAACTCCACCCGAGCGAAGCTAGTGTAGAATATACATATTATATCTGCTATATACATATAAAAATGAATCTCTAAATGATGTTAATAGATGGCGCTGTTAGCTTCTGTCTTAGTTCGGGGCGAAATCTAAAAAGTGTAAGGTAAAAAAAAAGAAACGGGCCGAGTTGAGAACCACCTCCTTTTTGGAAGTCGGTTTAAAAAATACAGAGTAGTCGGAGGTCTGCCAGCGAGACATACATTTTTTTAAACTACAAATGCCAGTTATTTTTCGTTTTTTTTTTATTCAGATACAAGTTAGCCCTTGACTGCAATCTCACCTGATGGTAAGTGATGATGCAGTCTAAGATGATAGCGGGCTAACCTGGAAGGGGTATGGCAGTTTTTATTAAACCCATACCCAGTACCAAAAAGAGTGTGTCTGTTTGCCTGTTTCCTACATTATAGAGAGAAATCGCTGTATAAGTAAGTAGGTATACTATTGCTAAACATAAGGCCGTAGTCCGTATAGGTGTAGGTATTTGTGTCAGATTAATTTGGAGCATGCCCCAAATTTGTGACAGACAACTGTGACGTCACGTCACGGGTCGATGACCTGCAGTCAATGGCTTGTTATCAGACTTTTTCGTTACTTCGTTAAATTAACTTTCTTTTGTAAGAGTTGTAATAATATTATGAGAATTTTATCATAAAAATACATAGTAATATTCCTCTTTTGCAAAGTTTAATTTTATTGGGACTTATGTTCCCAACGAGTCACACTCAATAGTCATTGTGTCACAGTGTGACTCGTTAGGAAAACAATTTTGAGGGTTCCATACCTCAAAAGGAAAAACAGAACCCTTATAGGATCACTTTGTTGTCTGTCTGTCTGTCGGTCTGTCAAGAAACCTACAGGGTACTTCCCGTAGATCTAGAATCATGAAATTTGGCAAGTAGGTAGATCTTATAGCTGACATTCGGGGAATAATCTGGAAACCGTGAATTTGTGGTTTCATCACACAAAAAAAAATTAAATTGTGGTCATGAACTAATAATTAGTATTTTCAATTTTCGAAGTAAGATAACTATATCAAGTGGGGTATCATATGAAAGGGATTTACCTGTGTATTCTAAAACAGATTTTTATTTGTTTTTAGGCATAATAGTTTTTGTTTTATCGTGCGAAATGTCGATAAAATACGATTCTAGTACGGATCCCTCAAAGCGCGAGTCTGACTCGCACTTGGCCGACTTTTTTTACCAATGTAATTAGAAAAGGACAGGCAAACTTAATTTAGTTTAAAACTAAGGCTAAGTGCCACTCTTGAGCATAGTGTTTTTTGTAGAGTAGCACAAAAAAAGTCTTTAATTTAAAATTAAATATTAAAAAGCAAAAGTTTAGAGTATCTGCATACTCTACATTTAATTTACAGAAAGACATCAAAATCGATTCCAATAATCTATATATATAAAACATATATATCAACGCACAGCCTAAACCGCTGGTCCTAAAGACATGAAATTTGGAGGGTCTATTCTTTGTAAACATTAGGTATCCACTAAGAAAGGATTTTTCGAAATTCCACCCCTAAGTGGGTTAAATGGGGGATGGAAGTTTGCATGAAAGTCTGTCATTTTTCAAGTTATTTGCATGAAAATTGGTATTTGGGTTTTCGGTCACAAATGAAGAAACACGTGTTTCAGGATTTTCGGAAAATTCGCCCATAAGGGTGGTAAAATAGGGTATGAAAGTTTGTTTGGGAAAGTTTTAATTATTGATATTATTATCTTGAAATTTGGAAAGTAGGTTTTTTCTTGAGGTTAGGTGTCAGCCAAGAAACGACTATGTGAGAAAATCTCCCCCCCCCCCCCCCCCCCCCCCCCCCCCCTTAAAAAAAATGCCATTTGTTTCCTGTAGTCCACGCGGGCGAAGCCGCGAGCAGAAGCTAGTAAAATTATAAATAAAATTATAAAAAACAAACAAAAGAAAATCATTAACATAATTTTCAATGTGCATAAAATGTTCGATGGACCTACAGCTACGGACGTTCGTAAAACGATTGAGTAACACCGCGAGTCAAAGTGCAAACTGTGTCAAGTGCGTTCACCCCACGAATCTCGCACGTGCATTACCACTTCTGAATTCGGAACGTCACAAGCACATCTTAATTTATTCGAAAGTGTATTTAATGATGCTTTACTTTAAGGTTTAATTTTGTAGGGAAGAGTTTGTGAAATATTGTAGGGAGGTCCTAAGTTAATGAGCACATTTTTGTACCAATAAAAGTCATTTCTTCATAGAGATAGCCTGGAATGTAAGTGGTACCTGTACCTAGTAAGTATATAGGACTAAGTCATGTTTCCATCACAGTTTTTGGACTTTTCCCCTTACCTACCTACCTGCCAAATTTCATGATTCTAGGTCAACGGGAAGTAACCTATAGGTTTTCTTGACAGACACAACAGACAGACAACAAAGTGATCCTACAAGAGTTCCGTTTTAGGGTTCCGTACCTCAAAAGGAAAAACGGAACCCTTATAGGATCACTTTGTTGTCTGTCTGTCTGTCCGTCTGTCTGTCAAGAAACCTACAGGGTACTTCCCGTTAACCTAGAATCATGAAATTTGGCAGGTAGGTAGATCTTATAGCTGACATTTAGGGAAAAATCTGAAAACCGTGAATTTAGGGTTAAATCACACAAAAAAAATTAAATTGTGGTCATGAATTAGTGGTTAGAAATTAGTATTTTCAACTTTCGAAGAGAGTGACTATATCAAGTGGGGTATCATATTATGAAAGATCTTCACCTGTACATTCTAAAACAGATTTTTATTTATTTTTATGCATCATAGTTTTTGAATTATCGTGCAAAATGTCAAAAAATACGACTGTAGTACGGAACCCTCATTGCGCGAGCCTGACTCGCACTTGGCCGGTTTTTTTTTCCTTTTGAGGTACGGAACCCTAAAAACATGATTCATGCCAAAATTCCCTATAATCATGACGTAGTCAACATAAATTGTCATTTTAACCCAAATTTGCGTGCAATTAACCCGAATAGTGGACAAAGGAAAACTTGGTGGAAAAATCTAGGGCACATTAGCGATTTGAGAGCACTGATAATGAACTAATTGTCAATAATTTAAGTTTTTGGAACAAACGATTTTGGAGGTAATTTGAGACCTACTTAACTAATACAAGATTATTTAAAAATTTAAACTGTACGACTAGCGCTTAAAACCCGGTGTAGAGCGAATAGACACCTTGCAAACACGTCCCATCTTAGGCTACATCATCACTTCTCATCAGGTGTGAGCGTTATCAAGCATGCGCCTATCCTACTAAAATATTATGCCTATATGTGAAAGTGTGGATGTTTGGATGTTTATTACTCAATCACGCAAAAACGGCTGAACGGATTTGGATGAAATTTGGAATGGAGATAACTATGGAGAAGAAATAGCCCAGTAGTTGACTTAGGCCAACTATTCGAGGGGTCCGGGATTCGATTCCGGCTACCTCTAACTTTTTCGAAGTTATGTGCGTTTTGCAAGCAAGAGTTCTTCATAACTTTTTCAAATGTGTGTGAAGTCTGCCAATCTGTAGTCGCAGTAGTCAAATGGGTTGAGATATAAAACATCTTAACCCATCGTCTTCTTCTTACCAGGGCACATTTGAAACCCATCGTCGGCCCCTGAACTCTGAACGGACTCTGAACCCTGGGTTCGAGAATTCCAGAACTTTGGCTCTACATCGATGAAATATGAACTCTAGAACTTTGGCTCTGGGATCGAGGACTCTTACTACAGATTTCTGCTCAAGGTCGCCTAACTTTGCACTTAACAGCTTTGGTTGTGTGATCGAGACCTGAACTCTGGCTGTACGTTGAAGAACTCTAAATTATAGAACTCGGGCTCTACGGCAAAGAACTTAGAACTTTGAAACTGGCTGCGGGATAGACAACTCTAAAACTCTGGGTTTACGTCGACGAACTTTGAACTCTAGATAAGATTCTCAGATCCCACAGCCAGAACACAGAAGTTGCGGGCATAATCTAGTCCATATCCATACTAATATTATAAATGCGAAAGTGTGTCTGTCTGTCTATCTGTCTGTCTGCTAGCTTTTCACGGCCCAACGGTTTACCCGATTTTGATGAAATTTGGTAAAGAGGTAGCTTACATCCTGAGGAAGAACATTGGCTACTTTAGATCCCGGAAAATCTCACGGGATTTTTAATAAAACCTAAAGCCACGCGGACGAAGTCGCGGGCATCATCTTGTAGTTTACTGACTTGCTCTGGCCACATACATGTACATACATTAACCGAATTTCGGAAAATGTAAGTAATCCACGCTGAAAAGTAAAAATGCTATAACTGACCTTTTTGCAAAATATTAGCAACATAAATAGTTTTTTGGTGAATCAAAATTGATTTAGATCTAATATAATGGATATGATTTGGTTTGCAAAATTAATTGTTAATACGGAAGTATTTTAAATATCATACTAAGCGAGAAAACCAATGCATCTTTTGAATTTTTTTGAAAAAATTTGGCCAAGTGCGAGTCAGGCTCGCGCAATGAGGGTTCCGTACTACAGTCGTATTTTTTCGACATTTTGCACGATAATTCAAAAACTATGATGCATAAAAATAAATAAAAATCTGTTTTAGAATGTACAGGTAAAGACCTTTCATATTAAGACCCCACTTGATATAGTCACTCACTTCGAAAGTTGAAAAAACTAATTATTAGTTCATGACCACAATTTAATTTTTTGTTTGATCTAACCCTAAATTCACGGTTTTCAGATTTTTTCCCAAATGTCAGCTATAAGATCTACCTACCTACCAAATTTCATGATTCTAGGTCAACGGGAAGTACCCTGTAGGTTTCTTGACAGACAGACAGACAGACAGACAGACAACAAAGTGATCCTATAAGAGTTCCGTCTTTCCTTTTGAGGTACGGAACCCTAAAATTAAAAATTGCATGAAAACTCCTCCTTTTTGGAAGTCGGTTTTAAAGCTCTTTACTGGTAAACAAATGTTTTGTTATTATAAAGTGGGCATTTAATACTCTTTATGCTTTCCAGTACTGACATAAGTTACGTACATAAAAAGTAGTCTCTTACGATAACATTTTTTTATTGCTTTACATAAATAAGTAGGTATAAGTTCTTACGCGTAATATACTGTAACTAGCTTATGCTCGCGACTTCGTCCGCATGGACTACAAAATTTCAAAACCCTATTTCACCCCCTTAGGAGTTGAATTTTCGAAAATCCTTTCTTAGCGGATGCCTACGTCATAATAGCTATCTGCACGCCAAATGTCAGCCCGATCCGTCCAGTAGTTTGAGCTGTGCGTTGATAGATCAGTCAGTCAGTCAGTCAGTCAGTCAGTCACCTTTTCCTTGTATATATATAGATTAACGACAGTAAAACAAACAAAGTAACAAACAAATAGTAGTGATATTGATAGGAAGAACTTTGGATTTATTAAATTGACGCGAAGCCCAATCAGTGGTTCCAGTCTCTACTTTTTTTTTTAAATTTATTATAGGCGCACGCTTGACCACGATCACACCTGATGGGAAGCGATGATGTGGCTTAAGATGGGACGCGTTTGCCTAAAAGGTGCCTATTCACTCTTGTTTGAAAAAACTACTGTTAGAAAAGACACATTATTCGATTAATGATTACCTTGTAGAGAAGTTTTAGATTTATTTTAATTTTTGACATTTGTAATACTATTATTTAAATTTGTATTTTTTTGTGACTAAATATTTAATGTCACTAATTTTATCAAAACTATGTACACGTTGTTAGGTATATCATAACATATTGCATGCTAATAGGCAGAATTTGGCTGTACCTTTTTGTTTTTGTAACATCTTCACTGTTTACCCATATTCGCAATAAAGAAATTTGAATTGAATTGAATTGAATTGTTTTAAAAATACCCGAATTACAATTGGCATGAAACACTGATCTTGGAAGAGTATTCCAGACCCTAGCCATGCGTTTAAGGAATTGATGACGCAAAGAGTTCATCATAGTATTATCTTTCATTATGGGGTTTTGTTCCATAAATTACATAATGGTTTCTTGGAAAATAGATACGATGGCCTCTCGAATCAATCTTAGAATATATAAAAAGTAAAGGTGACTGATTGACTGATCTATCAACGCATTACGCACAGCTCAAACTACTGGACGGATCGGACTGAAATTTGGCATGCAGATAGCTATTATGACATATCCGCTAAAAAAGGATTTTCGAAATTTCAACCCCTAAGGGAGTGAAATAGGGGTTTGAAATTTGTGTAGTCCACGCGGATGAAGTCGCGAGCATAAGCTAGTAATT
The DNA here is from genome assembly GCF_902806685.2 of Maniola hyperantus. Classification (NCBI taxonomy): domain Eukaryota; kingdom Metazoa; phylum Arthropoda; class Insecta; order Lepidoptera; family Nymphalidae; genus Maniola; species Maniola hyperantus. Next base: position 2,635,852 of record NC_048562.1, read on the forward strand.
CATAGAAGACTAAGCTTTACTTATGAAGAGCTAAAATAAAGTGAATTAGAAGTCAAACTAAGCTCAAACCTAAGCCTCTCGCTTTTTGCGGTGAAATTTTGCTAAGTGTTAAGCCTCGTTTGAGTTATATAACAAGTCTGGGGCGTTATTGATTTTATTCGAAGGGCTAGGGTTGACACCATTTAAGCTTTTCAAGTTTACTTACACTTTTCAACGGGACTTTTATAACGGGATATTTATATAAAAATGTTTTATTATTATTATTTAGGTATAGACTAGCGCTTGGCTGCAATCAGACTTGGGTGACAAGTGATGAGCAGCCCAAGATGGAGCGCGCTTGCCTAGAAGATGCTTTTTCACTCTTCAAGGTACCCATAATAAATGTAAGGGAAAATTGACGCTGGAAGGGTGTTCCAAATCTCAGCGGTTGATATATATTTCTTACTTATTATCTAATGTACGTTATTCTTACTGTTACATGATTAACTAGCGACTTCGTCCGCGTGGACTACACCAATTTCAAACCCCTACTTTACGCCCTTAGTGGTTGAATTTTCAAAAATCCTTTATTAGCGGATGTCTATGTCGTAATAACTATCTGCATGCCAAACTTCAGCCCAATCCGTCCAGTAGTTTGAGCTGTGCGTTGATGGATCAGTCAGTCAGTCAGATTATACTTTTATATATTTAAATAAAGAAGGAACAGGTCATGCCTCATGACCTTAATAATGAGGACTGATTACTTTTTAGAGAGTGAAACACAAAATGACAATTATATTAAACCACATAGTAAATTCATAGAGCAACGCTAAAATGACGTCTAATCTTAAGTTGGTTGCAAAATTAGAAATTTTAGCATTAATCCATTATCTATACTTTCTATCTGTAAATGTTTGTTCAAAAATATTTAAAAAGTAAATGTCTACCCAAAACGACGTAAGTTAAAAAAAACATACAGTCGAATTGAGAACCTCCTCCGTTTTTGAAATCAGTTAAAAATAAAATATAAAAAAAACAATTGAAAATAAGGTTAAATTAAAAGAAACACTGACATTTACCTCTAATAGAGTTGGCAGCTTTCTTATCCATGAACATCCCGGATATCGCCGAACTGAACATCCCCTCACTGCTTCCTGGAGGTGGAGACGTGCTGTCAGCCACTGATCCCGATATATCCATCCCCATCTGGTTATGCATCACCCCCTGGACGTCGTGCGGTTCTCGTTTCAACTGCATCCCTTGAGGCATCCCTTGCCCCTGGTGCAGCATCGTAGAGGCCGAAGAATGACCTCCATGCTGATCAGGAGGCCACTGGGAGCCGAAGAGCTCGTGAAATTGGTTATTATTCATCATCGCTCCTTCCTTTTACTCCGAAAAACTTTTTAAGTCACCGAATGATTTAGAAGACGCACGAATCGTATTCGCATTGCGGCTTGCACTAAAAACTATTTGGTGTTCCTGTTTTTTTTTTTCTTATTTTTTTTAATTTGAAACGACTTGGTCGGCTAAGGCAACTTCTCTATTAACCATATGCAATTTTTCTTCGAAAAAAAACCTTTATGGCACTCTACTTCGTATGTCTGAGTTTTTTTTCAACTATGTTGATGTTTAAAGCACCTCTGTTGTTTTTTAACTGATATATATATTCCGGCCCAGCGGCGAAGTAAGATTTCTTTTCGCAAAGTTCAGTTCTGGTATCAACTTTTTGAAAAGTAACAAGTTTTTTGGCATTTTGTCGACACCGTGTTTTCTTTTGTCCGCTCTCCTTTTATAGACCTCTTAAATAAACATTCTACTAAGGCACTATTTTTTTATTGTAATTTCGGTTTTGAATATTTTGTTACTTATTCACTTCTTCCCGTATACTGTGGTTTTAGATTTTCGAACACAGAAAAAGAAAACAAAATCTGTAAAAAGAAAACCGAAGCAGAAGCAGTTTAAAAGAATAACAACAGATACAAAATGGCTAGCGAATTTTTTTTTTAATATTCAAAAATCGAACACATTTTTCCGCGTTCAATGATCTAAAATCACATTTATTTATCGAACGGGTTACATCGCGAGCAGAAAATACACTGACGCGAAGTTTTGTTAAATCCTGGGGTCACTTGCACTGTTTTCAAGGCACTGTCACTTTTTTTTTTCAATTACAGAACATATAAAATGCGTTCACCTCACTTCTCTCTGTAAGAAAAATTTGTACGTTTTTTTGTACTATAGGTTGTTCACAACTCGACTACGCGTTAGCGACTGGCAGGTCTTGGAGTTGTTCACGCCAGGGCGGTCGGTGAATGACTGACGCAGTGACGAATCTCCAGCCCGGGCTCACGAAAAATTTATATTTTTTTTTTCTGAGCCGAATAATCAACTTAGCTAGCGATACGTCGTAGTTCAATCAACCCCGACCGCTTGCGAGCGAAAATTTCTTCTCCAAAGAACGTTTATAGCGAAAATCTACCTATATAGTATTGAAGTTAAGGTAATAAAGGTCCTAAATGATTGAGGTAAAGGAAATATTTGCAGGGTGTCGAGTAATTAAGATATAAAATAGCCTAGCGGGTCGGTGTCATGTACGCGTTATCGATGTGTGAGTGGCGTGTGGACGCGGCGCGCGCACACAGACGCGTCGGCGTCACAGGGAGTCGTTGACCCCGGGACCCAAACAAAGTAGATTTCGGTGAAATGCTATTGAACTCTATTTTGAATGTGGAATCTGAGGCTGCGTCTTTTTGGCAATTCAAAATTTGAAAATTTTTCGGGTTTCAATCGACTTTTTAATTGAATTTAAAAACTGTAGTCGCAAAAATGACTCCTCACGCGCCATTTTAACTCTATGGCTCATCTGTCATGTTCACCTTTAAAAAAACTCGCGCACTGAGGGTTTCGTATCACAATCGTATTTTATCGACATTTTGCACGATAAATCAAAAACTATTATGCCTAAAAATAAATAAAAATCTGTTTTAGAATGTACAAGTAAAGCCCTTTCATATGATACCCCACTTGGTGTAGTAGTCTTACTTTGAAAGTTGAAAATAGCAATATTTTTCATGAACACATTTTAATTTTTTTCTTGTGATGTAACCACAAATTCACGGTTTTTAGATTTTTCCCCTCATGTTTGCTATAAGACCTACCTTCTTGCCAAATTTCATGATTCTAGGTCAACGGGAAGTACCCTATGCCTATACCCTACCCTACTCAGTTTAACTTTTTATGTCAAATTTCATGTCAAAAGTATGATTTTAGTTTTCATTAGGGTTCCGTACCTTAAAAGGAAAAACGGAACCCTTATAGGATCACTTTGTTGTCTGTCTGTCTGTCTGCCTGTCGGTCTGTCAAGAAACCTACAGGGTACTTTCCGTTGACCTAGAATCATGAAGAGAGGTAGGTAGGTCTTGTAGCAGACATTCGGGGGAAAATCTGAAAAGCGTGAATTTGTGGTTACATCACACAAAACAACTTAAATTGTGGTAAAAAACCTAATAATTTTTCGAAGTAAGATAACTCTATCAAGTGGGGTATCATATGAAAGGTTTTCACCTGTGCATTCTAAAACAGAATTTTATTCATTTTTATGCATCATAGTTTTTAAATTATCGTGCAAAGTGTCGAAAAAATACGACTGTAGTACGGAACCCTCGTTGCGCGAGCCTGAGTCGCACTTGGCCGGTTTTTTTAATAGCTAGATCCCTGTAAATGCTAAGTCACGTCAGTAGGTACTCTGTTGTCCTACGCGGTCACTGACCCCGGAAAATTAGTCGTGAACTAGTTGTGTCAATTTTTAATGAACTGCGTGCTAGTGAAGAATTTCCGTAGATAATAGAGTAATTGTTTCGGAATTATTTTGATACAGTTTTTTTGAAAAAAAAAATTTTTTATAGAATTTCATTTCCAGATGAGGAATTCCGTACATTATTATCCGTATATTATTAAGCCTCCGCTGTCCGTTCGTCTGTCTGTGTGTCTATCCATCCATCTGTCTGTCTGTCTATCAGCAGGCTGTATCTCGTGAACCGTAATAGGTAGAGAGTTGAACTTTTCACGGAATGTGTATTTTTATTGTCGCTATAAAAACAAATAATAATAATTTCAAAATGGTTGTCATGAAAATTAATAGAAATTAAAAAGTGTTATGTATTTCTTAAACGTACGGAACCCTTCGAGTGCGAGTCCTACTAGCACTTGGCCGGAAAAGTGCGAGTCAGGCTCGCGCAACGAGGGTTCCGCACTACAGTCGTATTTTTTCGACATTTTGCACGATAATTCAAAAACTATGGTGCATAAAAATAAATAAAAATCTGTTTTAGAATATACAGATGAAGGCCTTTCTTTCATATGATACCCCACTTGATATAGTTATCTTACTTCAAAATTGAAAATACTAATTATTAGTTCATGACCACAATTTAATTTTTTTTGTGTGATGTAACCACAAATTCACGGTTTTTAGATTTTTCCCCGAATATCAGCTATAAGAACTACCTACCTGCCAAATTTCATGATTATAGGTCAACGGGAAGTACGTTGTAGGTTTCTTGACAGATCGACAGACAGACAGACAGATATTGGTGGGTGGGTGGGGTGTCACACACATTCGTCGCACGTCATGGAAAAGCATGTCATTAAACTTCAGATTTGGGCATATGCGAGTAAATCAATAACCCGATGGCCAGAAGGGAAATGACGTCACAAGGTCGCCGCCATTGCTCGAGATCAATCGCCCCGCTACGCCCCTGTAACTCTACACTTCCGGAAAAATTTGAGAAAACGTTTTATTTGAAACTTTTTTTGTATCAAAGTTTTTCTGCATTTAAACTACCGTGAGTGATTTTCATTCTAACGTGACGTGACGTAACGTAATTGACGTGAGTACAGCCGGGACAGATATTATTTACAAAGTTTTTCTATTGAAACTTACAAATTACTTTTTTATACCTACATATTGTTTTTTTTTTACAGAATATAATGGGCTAAGAGCCTGCGCTTGCCAGACCTTCGTTATTTTATGAAGGCTGAAAGTTTCTCTGCGTATTGTCCCCAACACTGGGAGGAACGTTTGTTTGGATGTTTGTTTGGCTCATGATGGCTTTAGGAGATACAGGTAATAAAGGTGTAACAAAATCTTAGGTCAAAGTATAAAGTCTCCTTTTTGTAATATTTTCTTCAGAATAGTATTAGAAATCAATCAGAATTTTGATACTAAGTAGGTATACAATTAATTTAAAAATCCAAAAACACACTGTTATTTCATCGTTTCAAGTTTCCACTTTTGTCGGCAGTCCCTACTGAGGTTACCTCATCATCATCATAATCAACCCATCGCCGGCTCACTACAGAGCACGGGTCTCCTCTCAGAGTGAGAAAGGTTTTGGACATAGTCTACCACGCTGGCCATGTGCGGATTGGTAGACTTCACACACCTTTGAGAATATTATTATAACTCTCAGGCATGCAGGTTTCCTCACGATGTTTTCCTTCGCCTTTATAGCAAGTGATATTCAATTACTTAAAACGCACGTAACTCTGAAAAGTTAGAGGTGCGTGCCCGGGATCGAACCCCCGACCTTCGATTAGAAGGCGGACGTCCTAACCCCTAGGCTATCACAGCTTAACTAGGAGGTTACCTAGGATCTGACTAAAAAGTGGTGATAACCTTGTGGTTAGACGTCGGCCTCCTACTCGGGGGGTCGAGGATTCGAACCCGGGTACGCACCTCTAACTTTTCGAAGCGCTTTAACTTTTAAGTAATCAAATACTCACGCTTTAACGGTGAAATAAATGTACGCAAACAGGCTGATTGATTAATTTATTAGTAGTTTTCCTTAGTCTATATATATAAAAGGAAAAGGTGACTGACTGACTGACTGATCAATCAACGCACAGCTCAAACTACTGAACGGATCGCGCTGAAATTCGGCATGCAGATAGCTATTGTGACGTGGGCGTCCGCTTAGAAAGGATTTTTCAAAATTCAACCCCTAAAGGGGTAAAATAGGGGTTTGAAGTTTGTATGTAAGTCTGTCAGTTTTGAAGTTGTCGATATTGTCTATAAAGAAGTTTTGTAGATAATATTTTTGCAATTAGCAGTATGATATATTTTATTAAGCTCATATGTTAAAATCTCATAGTTACAGATCTACCCTAAGGGTGTAAAATAGGGGTTTAAAATTTGTGTAGTCCACGCGGACGAAGTCGCGGGCATAAGCTAGTTTACTTAAAAGGTACCTAAACAAGCTGTGATAGTCTAGTTAGTTAGTTAGGATGTCCACTTTCTTCTTCTTCTTCAGGGGTTCGTTTTGGGCACGCACCTCTTACTTCTCGTGCGTTTTAAGTAATAAAAATATCACTTGATTTAACAGTGACGGAAAACATCGTGAGGAAACCTGCATGCCTGACAGTTCTCCATAGTGTTCTCATAATCATAATCATAATGTGACGTTGTAAATTTTGAACTACTAATTAGCGTTTCGTTTTTAATAAAAATCTATTTTGTTCAAAGTATGTTGGTGCCACCTAGCATCAAGGTGCAGAACTACGCGTGGGTCGATGTTCAGAGTTCATTCGAGCCACAATAGATGGCGTTTGCTTCGTTGTCAATTGTCGTAAAAATAAAACAAAATAATTAAATAAAACCATAATATCATTTGTTTATTGTTAAGTCATTAACAAAACGGTTCTTATAATATATCCTTAGGTTCCGCAAATATTCAAAAATGAATTGGCTTCATGATCAAACTAAATGAGTGCGGCCACACTCGGGTTGCGTCTGGCAACACCGATTGATGAGATTTAGAATTTTCCTGGAGTCAACATGTGAAGACGAATTTTTTTCGTTCCAGGAAAATCTCATTCTTTTTCGCCCATGGCTTCGCCTGGGAAAATACAATAGTATAAATTTTAGTCATCCTAACGTATTTCAATGTTTCATCAATTATGGTGAGTGAAAAATCAAGTAATGTGGATTCGACAAAATGGCGGTTTGGTTAGAGAAAATCCTAATTTTATGATTTCATTCCAGTTCCAGTTATTTTATCTTCCCAAATAAATGAGGATAATGGGTTGTGGGTGGACTTCTGAAAACCATTGGTGGCCAGGAGTTCAATAGGTGAGTTGTGTTTGATCGGGAAAATTCCACGTGTCGAAATTTTCACACAGCACAAATTATAATCTTGTTTTTTTTCTTTGTTACAGGGTTTTACGGTTTACGTTTACGTTTTACGTTTAGCTTCAGTTTTCCGTTTTAGTTTTCCGTTTGCGTTTTCGGTTTTCGTATTTATTTCTTTTGCACATTCACGTTGACAACTTAATTGCTATGGATAAGACTTGGTGAAAATCTTTGTAATGAAACATTTCGGTTGTGAAGAATCAAATAAATTGAGTTTTGGATCTTGGCCGGTGCCGTCCAGCTACCTTGCAGTCTTCGCACCTACAAGTAAGCAAATGTTTGTATCCTGCAACAGTTTAGTGAACCTTCTTCGTGTATGTGTACAGTAAGAACCCTGTCTTTACTACTGAGCTTTTATTTTGAAACAATTTTATGAATTTACTGTGTCATTGTCTATTCCATGCCAATGGCATCTTAAATTTAAAACATAGATTTTATGTACTATCTACCTAAGGCATTCTAATGTATCTAAATTAAGTCTTGGCATTAAGCTAGAATAACTAAGCATTATTAGCCATCACTATGTATTAAGCGACCCCGGTAAAAGTCACATTAAAAACAATTTTGCCTAACATCTAGCAAATTTCATTTATAACACCTCATATACATTACAAGGGAGTCGACGGCTAGCTTCTATTCTTTACTAGGTAGATAGATCAAGTAAAGTAAATTATTATTTTTTTCCTCTAATCTTTGTAAGGTGGTAGATTATTCCGTATCCGGGTATATTTCTATTCCGCCCAATTTATCACCCTTACAAATGGCGCCCGAACGTTTTTTTATATAGTTATTTCTGTATATTTTGAGAAATTTTGTGAATTTTATGAAATGTACTCCGCTGATTGTACAATTTTCTAAGTAGTGACACATTGCAATGAGCACTAAGCTGTTTTTTATGGTTAACTAACTAAATAATAACTAATAGTTAGAAATTTTGTTTGATAGTTTAAGTAATTTTCTGAGTATAGTCCAACATTGGTTTTTTTTTTCTTATTTAATTAACACATTATAAATGGTGCTTATGCCGTTCAATTATGTTATTTGACTTACCTTGGAGGTGTATAAGTGAATGTTTGCCTTCAGTTTAGTAATAAACATTGCTTAACTGAGTTGTTGTTGGGTATTGCTTTCAATAGTAAGTACATCTTATGTTTGAAAATTCCGGTAACTTAGTATAATTAAAGTTTTGAAACGCTATGTGCCGTTAACTAGTTACACACATACATTTATAAATACTAAGAGTTACAACTTGTGAAACTAAATATATAAACTATATTCAGAGATTACATTAAGTTCAAGTATGAAGTTATGAACAATTTTTTTTTCAGTGACTTGATACTTCATTATTTTGTTGAAATTTTGTTTAGAGCTGTGTTAAGGTTATGATAAAAGCTACTTCACACACAAAACATGTTAAGTTTAAGTGAATGCTGGTAGTTTAAAGGACATTTAGAAACAGATTTTGTTGTATTTTAGGTTATGTGTTAAAAGTGTAAAGTAACAGCCATCAAACCATTGCACAATCTCTTTGTTTTTTTTTGAAAGATAATATGCTAGTCAGAGTTCATTGCAACTTTGCTGCCTGTTTACTTTTGTAATTGTAAAGGTTGTAACACACTGTGTACTCATAAAGGTGATACTGCACCTTACAATCATTTATTCAATTTTGGGAAGTTTATTTTGTTATATTTTGTTTACTATAGTAATAATATGTGCTTGTATTATTAACAATATTTTGGAATAGGAACATAATTGATAAAATAGTTAGGATAGACTTAAGAATATTGTTTTTGTTGTGTATTTTGCTTGTGTATATTTAATAGTTTAAATAACTTCTTTTGTGTTTGTGTTTAACCAATTTGTATAAGGCTAAACATAGACAGTTACACAAGCTCGATATTTTGTTAAATGTGTTTTGACTTAACACAATGGAACAGACTTTTGCCCAGTTTCATTCACTTTTGAAGGACGAATTGTGTTATGAGGTATCCATTCGTTCCGAAACTCCAGCACCTACAGTGCTAGGTTTAAAGAAACAGTTAAAACAATTAATTCAGGAAATTCCTTCTGAATCAATTTTAGAGACGGATTTCTCTTCTGAAAGTGAGTTAGGGGTTATTACTAAAAAACTTCAAGACTTAGAAGATTTATTAAAAAAGTGTTCTGACACTAAAGATAGACATGCCCTCTGTAGGTCTAAAGCTTTAGCTTCACATTTGTACTTTAGAATTTTGAGAATACAGTGTTCCGAACTCAGCTTAATAAGTAGGAAGAGTGAATTACAGACAAAGTTGCAGAGTTTGATTTCCAGATTAGATGCTAACAATGAGTCGTCTCACGACGAATCACTGGATTCCGAGAGTACCGCCGTTGACTGCACTGGTGATAAAAATGTTGCCAAGTGGAAGTTACATTTTAACGGACAGGGTGATCCGCGCAGTTTCATCGAACGCGTTGAGGAATATAAAAGATCTTATGGCGTTTCAGATGGAAAATTATTTGTTTCTGCATTTCATCTTTTTACAGGCCGAGCATTGTTATGGTACAGAGGCAACAAATGTCAAGTTTCGTCTTGGTCAGAATTGAAAACTTTATTTTTAGAGGAATTTGATGCAGTAGATTATGACTACAGGTTGCTAGGTGAAATTCGAGCAAGAACACAAGGCTCTGAAGAACCTGTGTCTATCTATTTCGCTATAATGTTTTGCATGTTTTCAAGGTTGTCAACACCACTTTCCGAAGAACAAAAGTTACAAATTTTATTACATAATATTCGCCCTTTTTACTCAGAACAATTAGCTCTTGTTGACATTAAGTCTGTCGCAATGTTGAAGGAAAAGTGTCGCAAACTAGAGGCTGCGAGGCAGCGTTCCGCCTTATTTTCTGAGCCTACTAACAGTAAGGCAACTTTAAGTTCAGAGTTTGCTTACAAACAAGTGACAAAACAGATAAACACACTTTCAGTCACACCTGCACCTAAGGTTGATACAAGTAAAGGCACTGATTTTACGAAAACAAATAAACAACTATGTTACAAGTGCGGCAAGGGTAACCATTCCTTTAAATTTTGCAGGACAGTTCCGAAATTTATTAGATGTTTTTCGTGTGGACGTCAGAACTTTACAGTAAAGACATGTCCAAGTTGTAGTAAAAAGGCGATTAGTAAACCCGCTCCGGACAAAAATTCAAAAAACTAATTAGTAAGAACTGTGCAGAGACACAAGTAAAGAACTTGGTCATTAACAACAAAACATCCCTTTTACCTGACACAGTTCTGTATTCAGTGGATAAACGAGACTTTAGGCCACATTTAAAGGTTTTTGTTGACGGTTTTGAGATTACAGGTTTACTAGATTCCGGTGCTTGCGCGTCAATTTTGGGTAACCAGGCGCACAAGGTTTTTTTGAAATTCGGTTATAAATTGCATAGCAGTATTGATACCACATTTTCAGTGGCAAATGGAGACAAACTTGATTGCATGGGTTATATGTTTATTCCGATTACTTATAATTCCGTAACTCACATAATAAAATTTTTTGTAGTACCCTCTATAATAGCGGATGTTATTTTTGGTTGTGACTTTTGGAAAACATTTCAGTTAGCCCCTGGAATTTTTGATAATTTAGAATTAATTAAGGCACCTTCTCAATTTTACAATATTTGTGCGATTGATAATGAACAAATTCATACCATCACTTCTTTTGAAAACTTATCATCTCAACAGAAAGAATTAGCCCAGTCTGTAGTAAATAAATTTTTAGATATTTCTTCAGAGAAAATTGGATTGGGTAGAACAAAATTAATTGAACATGTTATTGACACCGGTGATGCCTTGCCAATAAAAATAAAACAATATCCACTTTCTCCCGAAAAGAAGGAAGCTTTAAGTAAAGAGTTAGATAGGATGCTGGAAATGGACGTAGTTACTCCGAGTGAAAGCCCTTGGAATAACCCAGCAATTTTAGTGAAAAAGGCAAATGGAGACTGGAGATTTTGCCTAGATTGCAGGAAATTAAATTCAGTGACAAAGGGGGATTCATACTCAATACCGTACATTCCACAAATTCTAGATAGCTTGAAAGAGGCAAGGTTTTTATCATCGATTGATTTAAGTTCAAGTTTCTGGCAAATTCCGTTAGCTGACGACTCTCAGGAAAAAACCAGTTTTACAGTTCCTGGTAGAGGGTTATTCAAATTTAAAGTCATGCCGTTTGGCCTATGCGGTGCACCAGCACGACAGCAGAGGTTAATGGACCAGTTATTTAATCAAAATTTTTGTAGTGATATTGAAAATGGAATAGTATTTTGTTATATAGATGATATTGTTATTTGTTCTGCTGATTTTGAAACCCATTTAATTTTATTAAACAGAGTTCTGGATAAACTAAAAATGGCTCAACTATCCATAAATTTTGATAAATGTAATTTTTTTAGAAACTCTTTGAAATATTTAGGGTATATAGTGGATGAATTTGGTTTACGCACAGATCCTGGAAAAGTTGCCGCAGTTTTGAACTTTCCGACCCCAAAAACTGCACAGGAGGTAAAGATTTTCCTAGGCACTTGTTCTTGGTACAGGCGCTTTATTAGGAATTTTTCAACCATCGCTGCACCACTCAATAGACTAACGAGTAAAGGAAAGAACGCACCTAAATTTGAGTGGAGCGAACAGGCAGAGGTAGCATTTAATACATTGAAGAATGCGTTGGTAACCGCACCTGTTCTTGCGGTACCGAATTTTGAAAAACCATTCAAATACATTGTGATGCTTCTGCATATGGTGTTGGCGGTATGCTAACGCAAGAAACCGATGGTTGCGATCATCCCATTGCGTATGTCAGTAGGAGCCTAAATAAAAACGAAAGGAATTACAGCGCGACGGAACGCGAGGCTCTAGCTGTGATTTTTGCAGTGGAGAAATTTCAGGCTTATTTTGGTTCCAAGCCAGTCACAATTATCACAGACCATGCATCCCTAAAGTGGTTCTTAAATTTAGAAAATCCCTCAGGACGACTCGCCAGATGGGGTTGTAGATTATCACAGTATAATTTTGTTATCGAACATAGGAAGGGTTGTGATAATGTAGTTCCGGATACCTTGTCGAGACTCATACACGTAGATGTAGTTGGTGATCGTAATGATAACTCTAGTCAACAAGTTTTGGTAGATGACTGGTATGACAAAACATTTAATGGCTGTAAAATCAATCCAGCAAATTTTCCGAATTTTAGTATTTTGAACGATAAACTATATCGTTACAGTAAATGTAAATACCAGCTTCTCAGTGAGTTCGACTGGAAAGAGGTAGTCCACAAGAACGACATCCTTAGAATTATGCAACAAAACCATGCAGATGCAACTGCAGGTCATTTTGGTGTGTTCAAAACTCATCGCAGATTATCCCTCAGATATTTTTGGCGTGGTATGTATAAGGACGTGGTTGAGTACGTTAAGAATTGTGATACTTGCTCTGCGTATAAACACACGACATCAGCCACTCCAGGTCTGCTAGGGAAGCCTAAAGTCTGCGAGAGACCTTTTCAGGTCATTTCGGCTGATTTAGTCGGACCTTTGCCTAGGTCTAAATCAGGATTTACATTTCTTTTTGTGGTGACGTGTTGTTTTTCGAAATATACAATGTTGTTTCCGTTACGGCGTGCCACAGGTGCCGCTGTTGTTAAAGCGCTAGAGAATTTTGTATTTTTGAACCATAGTGTTCCAGAGACTGTGATTGTGGACAATGGGTCCCAATTTACAGGATCTGAATTCCGTAATCTCATTAAGCGTTATAATATTCCGAAATTACACTACACACCACTGTACACTCCGCAAGTTAACCTTGTTGAGAGGTACAATAAGGTTGTTATGACTGCTGTAGCCGCTTTTGTGAAAGATAACCACAGGTCCTGGGACGAAAACCTGTACAAGGTCCAGTTCGCCATAAACAGTGCGGTTAATGAATCCACTGGATTCTCCCCGTTCTTCCTTGTCCACGCTAGAGAACCGGTCTTAAATGGTTCCTTCTATAAGGACACGGATAAGGAGTACGAGGCCGGAATTCCAAGGGAGGAATACGCAGGAAAGTTTGGAACTTTGGAGGACATATTTGGTCAGGTTAGGAGAAATTTGTTTCAGGCTCATGCAGAGTATGCAACGCATTACAACTTAAGGCGTAGGTCTGCAAGCTATTCTGTTGGGGATATAGTGTGGAAAAAGACCTATCCACAAAGCGACGCTACAAATTTTTTCGCAGCTAAGCTGGCACCTAAGTATGAAAAGTGCAGGGTTGTCAAGGTTTTGTCACCTTTGGTTTACGAACTAGTTAGAGTAGCTGACAACCACCCAATAGGCACTTGGCATATTAAGGATATTAAGAAGTAGATATTTGCCATTACTTAGTTTGGTCTAAACTGTTTGAATATTTAAGTTATCAATATTCAATTAGGAATTTGTATGAGTGTAGTGATGTTCTGAATTAACAGTAACATTACCATGGTTCAGTTGAGGATGAATGTAGTGGATGTATGTAGGGATGAATATGTGATGATTGGAATGCTTGTGGTAGACCAACCGGTAGAGAAAGTAAAAATGCAAATATCGTACTTTGGGGATAACAAAAAGGGGGGGTTTTGTGTTTTGTTTTCGTTTTCCTTCTAGATAATGGATCATTTCTGTTATTTTTTCCGATTCTGTTCCGAGATCTATTTTCTAGGAGAGTTATTTCGTTTTTTTTTTCTCATATTCCGATTTTGATTCGGTTTTATTTTTCCGAATGGGATAGAGAACGGTTGCCATATCAGATGGACCCGTTCACAACCAGATTTTCCGTATTTGTTGAGTAACAAATATTACGATGGTAGTTTAAAAGAGTGAACCACCGTAGGCCTAGACGCATTCTATCAGTCAGCTGAAGAATGATGCCAAGATGTTTCCACTCAAGTGTCTTAGACACCATGAAGTTTTTTGTGTATATTCTTTTTAGAAGTTAGGGTTGTGTAGTTAAGTATAATGTATAAAACCTTACACTGTTTTCAGTATATTTATTTTGTTAGACAATTTTCCTTGTTAGTAGTAGATGTGCGTTCACGCGTAACTTCTGTGTTTTTTTTTTTTTGTTTGTTTGTTTCAGGCAAATTGTTAGTAGTTGTTGGATGACGCTGAGGGCAGCGTGGTTCAACCTGTTGAACCTTTTCGTAGGAGGGGAAGTATTGTGACGTTGTAAATTTTGAACTACTAATTAGCGTTTCGTTTTTAATAAAAATCTATTTTGTTCAAAGTATGTTGGTGCCACCTAGCATCAAGGTGCAGAACTACGCGTGGGTCGATGTTCAGAGTTCATTCGAGCCACAATAGATGGCGTTTGCTTCGTTGTCAATTGTCGTAAAAATAAAACAAAATAATTAAATAAAACCATAATATCATTTGTTTATTGTTAAGTCATTAACAAAACGGTTCTTATAATATATCCTTAGGTTCCGCAAATATTCAAAAATGAATTGGCTTCATGATCAAACTAAATGAGTGCGGCCACACTCGGGTTGCGTCTGGCAACACCGATTGATGAGATTTAGAATTTTCCTGGAGTCAACATGTGAAGACGAATTTTTTTCGTTCCAGGAAAATCTCATTCTTTTTCGCCCATGGCTTCGCCTGGGAAAATACAATAGTATAAATTTTAGTCATCCTAACGTATTTCAATGTTTCATCAATTATGGTGAGTGAAAAATCAAGTAATGTGGATTCGACAAAATGGCGGTTTGGTTAGAGAAAATCCTAATTTTATGATTTCATTCCAGTTCCAGTTATTTTATCTTCCCAAATAAATGAGGATAATGGGTTGTGGGTGGACTTCTGAAAACCATTGGTGGCCAGGAGTTCAATAGGTGAGTTGTGTTTGATCGGGAAAATTCCACGTGTCGAAATTTTCACACAGCACAAATTATAATCTTGTTTTTTTTCTTTGTTACAGGGTTTTACGGTTTACGTTTACGTTTTACGTTTAGCTTCAGTTTTCCGTTTTAGTTTTCCGTTTGCGTTTTCGGTTTTCGTATTTATTTCTTTTGCACATTCACGTTGACAACTTAATTGCTATGGATAAGACTTGGTGAAAATCTTTGTAATGAAACATTTCGGTTGTGAAGAATCAAATAAATTGAGTTTTGGATCTTGGCCGGTGCCGTCCAGCTACCTTGCAGTCTTCGCACCTACAAGTAAGCAAATGTTTGTATCCTGCAACAGTTTAGTGAACCTTCTTCGTGTATGTGTACAGTAAGAACCCTGTCTTTACTACTGAGCTTTTATTTTGAAACAATTTTATGAATTTTACTGTGTCATTGTCTATTCCATGCCAATGGCATCTTAAATTTAAAACATAGATTTTATGTACTATCTACCTAAGGCATTCTAATGTATCTAAATTAAGTCTTGGCATTAAGCTAGAATAACTAAGCATTATTAGCCATCACTATGTATTAAGCGACCCCGGTAAAAGTCACATTAAAAACAATTTTGCCTAACATCTAGCAAATTTCATTTATAACACCTCATATACATTACAAGGGAGTCGACGGCTAGCTTCTATTCTTTACTAGGTAGATAGATCAAGTAAAGTAAATTATTATTTTTTTCCTCTAATCTTTGTAAGGTGGTAGATTATTCCGTATCCGGGTATATTTCTATTCCGCCCAATTTATCACCCTTACAATAATCATAATCATAATCATTTATTTATTTTGCTCAGATATCCCACAAGTGTAAAGTCTGCTAATCCGCACTTTGCCAGCGTGGCGGACTATGGCCAAATCTTCACAATGTTAGAAGAGCCCCGTACTCAGTAGTGAGCCGTCGATTGGTATTATGATGATGATGATTGGGACCTGACTGGAGCTTCAGCCGCAGCTAGAACCGTTAAAGAGTACCGCTAAACAATTTAGCGTTCCGGTACGACGACGCCGCATAGCAACGTGATGTTATCTGTGGTGTCTGTGGTGTTCGCCAGAGCGGAAATGACGTCACGCAAGGTCGCCACCATAAGAATTATCTAAGACGCGTATAAAAAAAGTGAAATTGTCCTAAAAACATCATTTCATATAAGTCCCGCAAATTGCTATTGCGCTGGAACCATGTCTCATTAACATCGAAATGATGTCATTTTGACGTCAGCGGAAATAAAAATATATCATCAGCTCGAAACTTCAGTCTAGTGCTGACGTCACTAAAATGGCGGCCACGCGCATTAGAAATTTGCGGGACTTATATGTATTCCTTCATCATCATCAACCGATAGACGTCCACTGCTGGACATACACTGGTCTCTTGTAGGGACTTCCACACGCCACGGTCTTGCGCCGCCGCTATCCAGCGGCTCCCTGCGACTCGTCTAATTTCGTCCGTCCACCTGGTGCGAGGTCGCCATTCCAGCACCTTGAGACCCCAACGTCTATCATTTTTCCATTGCCACTTCAGCTTCGCAACCAGCTGACCTGTTGGTTACTCTAGGTATTCTTTAGAGATCATATAAGTACGCGACAGGTCGAGATGGCATTCGGAGAGGGAATGTCCTTCGCTCAGCACAGCACAGCCCTCGTGCTAACCTGGTGCAGGCGAGCGCAGGTGACGTGCGGGAGTGCAGGGCGTCCCCCAGACTAATCTCAATCTTTTGATATAACAATTGACACATAGAGGTAAAATGGCGAGTGAGATCTCAAAATATAAGAATCAGTTATTATATCTGCGTAGGTTCAACGTCAGTGTATAGTTGTATAGTTATTTGGTATTCATGAAAACCCTTTTGTACCTATAGTTGAATAAAAACGCAAGATGGCGTCGTTTCGCAAACGGGGAATAAACAATAGAATGGATTCGGAAGTTCGAATTGGGTACATTCGAAATTCAAATCCGATCGGTCGCGGGTCGCGTCCATCGAACTATGAACCTACGTTTGAACCTCGAATGACCTATGACAGATAAATGTTTGGTCAATATTTTTTTGGACGTACCTTTGCCTCCTCAACATCAATATCAAGGTCAATTTTTTTCGAAATTTTTCGAAATTTAAATTCGACCTAAGACGGGGTGGGGTTAGTCAATATTACAGAAATAGTTACCTATGCTTAATTTCACAGACTTTGATTGTGACAGGTACCTACTGTTTAGTCACTTTTTTAATTTTCGCATGGCTCTGCCTTCTTAACTTCCGAGGTCTGGTCAATAATTAAAAATAATGTGGTCTAAATAAATTATAGAAAAAATGTTTTTCATTCATCAGCAAATTCTTGACAGTTACTTAAACATCATCATCACAGAGAACGCGTGTCATCTTAGAATGAGAGGGGTTTAAGCCATAATTCTTTAGTAGTGGGGGGAGGGGTGGACGGTGCATATACGGAACACTACAGGCGTAAAGACATGCTAAGTAAAAAATTCGCGTATATCGCATCTGCCAGTGTACGCAACATCAACACCGGATCTTCCTCGGGAAATGTAGACTCCATTATGCACAATTGCAAAGTCAATCTATGTGGATTCGTATGGTGGTGTATATTGCTTGCTTTTCCTGGTTCTTTAGAAGTGGGGGGAGGGGGTGGACGGTACATATCGCATGAGAAAACGGGATACTACAGGCGTGAAGACGTGAGTAAAAAATTCGCGTATATCGCATCTGCCAGTGGACGCAACATCAACACCGGATCTTCCTCGGGAAATGTAGATTCAAATGCACAATTGCAAAGTCACTCTATGTGGATTTGTATGGTGGTGTATATTGCTTGCTTTTCCTGCTTCTTTAGTACTGGGGGAGGGGATGGACGGTGCATATCGCATGAGAAAACGAGACACTACAGGCGTGAAGACGTGCTAAGTAAAAAATTAGCATATATCGCATCTGCCAGTGTACGCAACATCAACACCGGATCTTCCTCGGGAAATGTAGACTCCATTATGCACAATTGCAAAGTCACTCTATGTGGATTTGTATGGTGGTGTATATTGCTTGCTTTTCCTGCTTCTTTAGTAGTGGGGGGAGGGGATGGACGGTGCATATCGCATGAGAAAACGGGACACTACAGGCGTGAAGACGTGCTAAGTAAAAAATTAGCATATATCGCATCTGCCAGTGTACGCAACATCAACACCGGATCTTCCTCGGGAAATGTAGACTCCATTATGCACAATTGCAAAGTCTCTCTATGTGGATTTGTATGGTGGTGTATATCGCTTGCTTTTCCTGCTTCTTTAGTAGTGGGGGGAGGGGATGGACGGTGCATATCGCATGAGAAAACGGGACACTACAGGCGTGAAGACGTGAGTAAAAAATTCGCGTATATCGCATCTGCCAGTGGACGCGACGGCAAGCCAGAGGCGTTGAACTCGAGTTTGGGGGTTGCCGACCGGCCGCCGAACCGCGATAACGATATTGATCGCCGATTGCTTTCCTTAGCGACAGTTATGCGTTTCCGACGCGTCACGATCACGCCTTCTGTCGCCATTCAACATGGACAACTTGGAATTCGGAACTTCAAAAACAATGGAATTAAAAAAAAAAAATTAAGAATAACGTAATTTTTTGCAACGCATCTTATCTCCATCCAACATGATCTAATTTGGAATTCGAAAAAAGCCTCTTAAAAAACTGAAACCTCTCATTTCAATAATAATTTTCAAATGTGGTACAAGTGTGTCTATAAATATAAGGAACTTGTTTGCAAGTTTCAAATTCGAATAAATAGCTGAATTCTTTCATAGTCCCCGGTCTATAAGTTTGACTGCTCTTTAAATATGAAAATGGGTGCCACTAGGACCAATTTCGAATTGATTTGAACTTTGAAGGCACTAAGAGCACAAAGAGGGACATACAACTTGCATCTCGCAGTAATTTAGTACCTATCTACTTAGCTAGATCTGAATAGATATTGAATATTGATCATCGATTGCTTTTTTTAGCGACAGTAATGCGTTTCCGATGCTTCACGATCACGCTATTGTCTATAAATGAAGAACTTAGCAAGCTCCGAATTCGAACATGGCGAATAAATTGACGAATTCTTTAATTCCTAGTCAAATTTGACTATTCTAAACAACTGCCACTTGTTCGAATTTCGAATTGATTTGAAGGCACTAAGAGGGGACGGGTTCGTTATTACTGCCATATTTCTTGTGTTCTACGGTAATTTGGAACCTAGATTAAAACCTACTTACTGATCGACGCTAGCTTTCCATAGCGACAGTTATATGATATTAGATATATTATATGTGTTTCCGACGCGTTCCGAACACACCTCGCCTCCTGTGGCTCTTCCATTTGGAGAATTTGGAATTCGGAACTCCAAATTAGGAACTGTCAATTTTTTGCAAGATCCAAATTCGAATATGTTAATAAAATTGCCGTTAATATTCTTTAATCTTTAAACATTAAGTTGTTAAAATAATAACCTGACGGTGACGTCATATTGTATCATGTTACCAAAATAGTGTTCTTCATTCGAAAGTTCCGAATTCCATTTTCGAAACAAACGGAACTGGGCCAGCGGATGTGGTTTAGTTTATCATAAAATCTAATTTATCTTACGATCTATTTGTGCGAACACCATTTTGTAAATGGAACTGCTTTTGTGACGTGTCACACAAATAGTTTTTCCTTAGTTCAGAGTTCTTTACAAGGAACCACAAGTTTGATCCGCCAAAACAGACTAATCTGTACGGTACAATGTGCTGAATACGATATGCACCGCCCGCCCTCCCACTGCTAAAATAGCAGGAGAAGCAAGCAATACACACCACCAACACACAATACCACAAAAACACTGGCAACGTCGTAAGGAAACCTGCTTGCCAGAGAATTCTCCATAATATTCTCAAATGTGTGTGAAATCTGCCAATCCGTACTTGGCCAGCGTGATAGACTATGGCCAAAACCCTTCTCATTCTGAGAAGAGACCCTTACTCAATATGAATGAATGAATGATTTATATATTTAATAAAATGCAGATACAATAGGTTGATATAATGTGTGACGATGAGACATGAAATTATCTGTCTAATATGACCCGCAAATCGCTAATGCCCGTGGCCGTCATTTTAGTGACGTCAGCACTAGACTGAAGTTTCGAGCTGATGGTATATTTTTACTTAAATATACGTCAAATGACGTCATTTCGATATTAATGAGACATGGTTCCAGCGCAATAGCAATTTGCGGGACTTATACAAAAAATATTTCACGCGTCGTCACTTTAATAATCTGTAAATTAAAAATCGAACACACGCAAATATTCGTAGGTGTTGGCATTCAACTAATAAACTTTAAATGGGTTTTGAGGACGGATCCGCGTCCAAGCCATATTATTTACGTTCCGTTTTCAAGTTGGAAGCATGGTTGGAATCTAATAGCATTTCAAACCGTCATTCTGGAATATTTTCTGGAACTTCTGGATTTCTTTTCTGCTAGTTTGATTAAATTATATCACTCGTATGGACTCTGGACTCAGAACCAAAATGTTTTACATTTTGACGAGATCTGTGGTCGTATAATCGATTTATAAGATTGATGCAAAATATCTCTAAATTTTTAATTTATGGTTAAAAATAAAGTACTTCAATTTATGATGATTTCTCAGACAGACAATAAAGTGATCATATAAGGGTTCCGTTTTTCCTTTTGAGGTACGGAACCCTAAAAAACATAGCGACAATCAATAAGGAG
Organism: Maniola hyperantus; assembly: GCF_902806685.2. NCBI lineage: Eukaryota > Metazoa > Arthropoda > Insecta > Lepidoptera > Nymphalidae > Maniola > Maniola hyperantus. The sequence goes on from NC_048562.1 coordinate 2,656,719, forward strand.
ATGAATTTGAAAAAGGAACGCGCTTTTGCGCGGGAGTTATGAAACAGAAATGGCACCGGGATGCCATGATAGACTACGTGCGATCATAAACATTATTAATATTTCTTTTACGAAAGGTTTCATAAAAAAGACAAAAGAAATTAAAAATAAATATAAAAAAACATGGCGACAGTCAATAAGACGGAAGAATTTGAAAAAGGAACGCGCTTTTGCGCGGGAGTTATGAAACAGAAATGGCACCGCGATGCCATGATAGAGTGCGATCATAAACATTATTAATATTTCTTTTACGAAAGGTTTCATAAAAAGGACAAAACAAATTAAAAAGAAATATAAAAAAACCAGCCAAGTGCGAGTCAGGCTCGCGCACCAAGGGTTCCGTAACTGCAGTCGTATTTTTCGACATTTTGCACGATAATTTAAAAACTATGATGCATAAAAATAAATAAAAATCTGTTTTAGAATGCACATGTGAAGACCTTTCATAATATGATACCCCACTTGATATAGTCACTCACTTCGAAAGTTGAAAATACTAATTATTAGTTCATGACCACAATTTTTTTTGTGTGATCTAACCCTAAATTCACGGTTTTCAGATTTTTCCCCAAATGTCAGCTATAAGATCTACCTACCTGCCAAATTTCATGATTCTAGGTCAACGGGAAGTACCCTGTAGGTTTCTTGACAGACAGACGGACAGACAGACAGACAGACAACAAAGTGATCCTATAAGGGTTCCGTTTTTCCTTTTGAGGTACGGAACCCTAAAAAACATGGCGACATTCAATAAGACGGAAGAATTTGAAAAAGGAACGCGCTTTTGCGCGGGAGTTATGAAACAGAAATGGCACCGGGAAGCCTCGGTTCACGATAAGCGCCTACCCACGTGGTGGGTCAACGCCTGCCCCACTGCGCAACAGAGTTCGCTGAACGCGCGCACGACGCACACACCCAGCACCCAGCGCGCAGGTGACTAATTGTTTTTTTAAAAGGTCTTTTACATGTCTGTCTCTTCGGTCATGCTATGTACACGATTTTTCAATAAGGCTTTTAGAGTAAGATCTTTTTACATATCTGTCTCTCTCTTTTTACATTTATCATACTATGTACTCACCTCATTTTCAGTCTTTTGGTAGTGCGAAGCGAATATATAACATTATACTACTTATTTATGAATAATATGTCTGTGTGTCTTTTCGTAGAGCGACTTTAATTAATAGGTTTCTTCAGTTAGATATGATTTTTCATAACTGAGACTGACTGAAGATTATTTTTTTTAATGTAAATACATATTAATTTACTTAACAGAACTTTATAGTTTTACTTTTACTTATTACAGAAAACTAAAGACAAAAATATAATCAATTCCACATTTAGTCCGTACAAAATGACTCCTCACGCGCCATTTTAACTCTATGGGTCAACTGTCATGCCAAAAGTACGGTTCACCGGGTTCACCTTTAAATTCGTACTATTGACATGAAATTTGGCACAAAAAGTTAAAATAGCGCGTGAAGAGTTGAATTTTACAAGTTACAGTATAATTCAATGATAAAAATGTAGTTTTTACGTAAATTAAAAAAGTCTTTTTAAATGTATGCTACATGATGCTCATATTCTCGTAAATACATGACATGTAATGAACGAGTCATGGATTTTTTTCGCAATTTTGAATCACGTGTTGCAATATTACTCGTAATTCTGCGAATCGACCCTCATTTTAGGGGGTCATTACACGACCTTAAGGCCGTTTCCCCCCTAGGGTCGGATGACGGATGAATAGATGGTAACGAGCTAGCGGAGCTAGTCACTCAGTGACGTTTGGTTTATTTAGAAATGCTTGAATGACATGAATAGATTATTTATTTTTCTATGCATATTTTCTTTTTATTATAATGGCAACATTGTTAGTTTTTTATAAAAAAAAATTATGTTTTACCTACACTTCAAGGAAATTACTAAATAATTTTAAATACATAGCAAAAATTGTGTAACCGGCAGGAATCGAACCTGCATCTTCTGGGTTCGTGCCCGATTGTTAGTTTGTTCACTAAAAAGATACCTAATATTATGCTGGTTTAATACCGATCAAGAACATTATTACATTGCTAACAAAATATAACACTATGTCGATATAGTCTTTAACAAACAAACCGGCTAAGTGCGAGTCAGGCTCGCGCAATGAGGGTTCCGTACTACAGTCGTATTTTTTCGACATTTTGCACGATAATTCAAAAACTATGATGCATAAAAATAAATAAAAATCTGTTTTGAAATGCACAGGTGAAGCCCTTTCATATTATGATACCCTACTTGATATAGTTATCTTACTTCGAAATGGAAAATACTAATTTTTAGTCATGACCACAATTTAATTTTTTTTGTGTGACCTAACCCTAAATTCACGGTTTTCAGATTTTCCTCCAAATGTCAGCTATAAGATCTACCTACCTGCCAAATTTCATGATTCTAGGTCAACGGGAAGTACCCTGTAGGTTTCTTGACAGACAGACTTATATTTTAAATATATTTAAATATTTTACTGGGGCCGATTTTCTAGTACACAATCTCTAAACTAAACTAAATTAACAGGTCTAAATCTAGTGCTATCCTTTTCCGCAAGCAACATTATGAAAGGGATAGCAATAGATTTAGACGTGTCATTTTAGTTTAGTTTAGAGATTGTGTGCAACAGAATCAGCCACATTATAGGCCTATTTCTACCAGGCAATCATAATTTATAGTAAAGTAAAACCTCAGTAAAATGATAGTATATGTTATAAGTAAAACTATGTAACATACATACAGTACATACAAACATAATGCGACCTAGAGGGTGAACGACCGTGTCAAAGACCTGTCACAAAAACCGACTTTATTTATAGAGATACGTCACCATGACCTTGGGCCTTGGCAGCGGGTTCGATTCCCGGCTGACGTCAAAAGTTACGAGGCCTTAATCGTGTAATTGTTATTAAGATTGACAATTCTTTGATGGTGTGCCAAATTGTCTCAATTTTCCAGAAAAATCGCCTTTTCGCTGTTCCACTCAATTTCCCACAACTTATAATAATTTGTTACAAAATGACTCCTCATGCGCCACAAACTCTATGGGTCAACTGTCATGTCAAAAGTACGGTTCACCTTTAAAATAACGAATAAATTGTACTTTTGACATGAAATTTGACACAAAAAGTTGAAATGGCGCGTGAGGAGATCAATTTTACGCGTTATCTATACTAATATTATAAAGAGGTAAAGTTTGTAACTTTGTTTGTAGAGGGTAAACTCTGGAACTACTGAACCGATTTTGAAAATCCTTTCAAATTAAACCTACATTATTCGTAAGTGACATTTGGCACTGATTCTGAGCACAACCTTATTTTAAAGTATTCGCATGCTCTTCTTACAAATGTAATATGAAAAGGACAGACACAGTTTGACAGTTCTAAATTTAATTTTTAGATGGTAAAACCAGTGATTTTAGCGCGCAGTCGCGAACCTACTGTTTAAAATTGTATTGTGTACTAAAATTTTGAATCTTTAAATGTGAAAGTCATGTTCCGTTCCTTTTTTAGCATTAGTAAAATGAAAAGGATGCAGATACTCTAAATTTAGTTTAGAGAGAGACTAGAGAATTGTCTACGGCTATATTTTATTTAAAATTAGAGATCCCCACGAAAATTGTAATAAGCTACCCGCGCAAGGCCGGGGCGAGTCGCTAGTACTTAATAATTTGCAATTGAAGTTAAAGGTTGATGAAAGAGACAGGTAAATGTTCTAATAGAAAATAGAATGATTTGTATACGGGTAAAGTTGTCAGGAGTAGGTATGCCTACTATAGGTCAGTACTCAGTCAGTCAGTGCACTACGGTGACTGACCGCGGGTTCAATGCCCGACGCCCCAAAACACGAAGCCCGAACGCGCAATATTTTGTATATATATTTCGCCATCTTATTCTTTTCGTACTCATAGAGGCGTACTCATACTATGACCACTTGCTGATTCATCATCATCATCATCATCGCCAGCTCACATAGGCGGTGATAGCCACTAAGAATCTATTCAAGGGGTCCAGGGATCGATGCCTTATATTGCCTCCATAATCTATGTGGCTAGCGGTGAACTATGGCCAAACCCTTCTCATTCTAAGAGGAGACCCACGTGCTAATCTAAATATATAAAAGGAAAAGGTGACTGACTGACTGACTGACTGACTGACTGACTGATCTATCAACGCACAGCGCAAACTACTGGACGGATCGGACTGAAATTTGGTATGCAGATATTTATTATCGTAGGCATCCGCTAAGAAAGGATTTTTGAAAATTCAACTTCTAAGAGGGTGAAATAGGGGTTTGAAATTTGTGTAGTCCACGCGGACGAAGTCGCGAGCATAAGCTAGTCCAAACTAATATTAAAACCGGCCACGTGCGAGTCAGACTCACGCACCGAGGTTTCGCAATCGCAAGTCTAGCGTACTTTTATTCGTAGAGGTCAATTTCCAACCCCTAAATATTTTTAAAACTTTGCATTACCTATATCTAAATATATAAAAGGAAAAGGTGACTGACTGACTGACTGACTGACTGATCTATCAACGGACAGCTTAAACTACTGGACGGATCGGGCTGAAATTTGACATCCAGATAGCTATTATGACGTAGGCATCCGCTAAGAAAGGATCTTTGAATATTCAACCCCTAAGGGGGTGAAATAGGGGTTTTTTGTGTAGTCCACGCGGATGAAGTCGCGAGCATAAGTTAGTCGAAAATAAATTATTTCACAGTGATTATTAAATACGTAAAATTCACGTCCTTTGTTAGTTTCAAGTGTAGGTAATAACCATTTTAAATTATCGATTAAACAAAAAAGTACGTCATTATGATGTGACCTACACATCACAGTATTTTATAGAATCTCGCATACTAAGCGCGCGTTTTGACGTTTGATAAAAAGTCACTGATTTGACTAGTAATCTCGACGACCTCCCTGGTGCAGTGGTAAGTGCTGTGGTCTTGTTAGAGGGAGGTCCCAGGTTCGATTCCCAGCAGGGGTTTGGAATTTTATAATTTCTGGTCTGGTCGGATGGTAGGCTTCGGCCGTGGCTAGTTACCACCCTACCGGTAAAGCCGTGCCGCCGAGCGATTTAACGTTCCGGTACGCTGCCGTGTAGAAACCAAAGGTGTATGGGTTTAATTAAGACTGCCATACTCCTTCCAGGATAGCCCGCTTCCATCTTAGACTGTATCATCACCTACCACTAGGTGAGATTGCAGTCAAGGCCTAACTTGTATCGGAATAAATAAATAAATAAAAATTGACAAATACCATATTGGACATTTCTAAGCAATCAGAGCTTATAGACAGTATCACAGACACGCATTCCTAATATCAGTTGGTTGCGATTGTGTAAGAAGGTCGTTGAACCCGGGGTGAACGTGCCAAAATATGCCAAAGTTGCTTGACCCCTGATCAGTCTTGTTTCCTTGGTTGTCGTAGGTCCGATGGTATTTGGATGTTTGATGCGATTTTTTCCCATATAAATTGTTTGTTTGTACGTTTGTACATTCCGTACCTCCAAAACTATTTTGAGGTTGGTTAGGTACTGGTGTGATGCATACTAATATTATTAATGCGAAAGTGAGTCTGTCTGTCTGTTTTAGGTCTTTAACTATACCCACGCAAAAAATCACGTTGATCCGTTGCTCCGTTGCGACGGGATTGAAGGGCAAACCAAAAAAACAACAAACCTACAACCAAACACACTTTCGCATTTATAATATGGTTAGTGATTGAATCAACTTGGAATCGAACCCATGACCTAGAGGTCACAGATTCGATTTCGAAACGATCTAACGTAACGAAATCGTTACATCATTGGACATTCCAACGGATTTTGTTATGTCAAGTTAAGTTTTATGCAAAAACTAACGACTCGGAATCAAATCTGCACTATTCCAACCCACGTGTTTAAACTACCGTACCATTAAGCCAGTAAATTAACGAGTACAAACAATCTTTACACTGTACAAAGCACGAAAACTCGAGTCACTTTCGTTCAATCAACTTTGCAGAGTCAATGGCCTACCAAAAATTTTGCCGACCCCTGCGAACGGGCCTTTTGTTTTCCGTTTGCTACTCATTGCCTATCATAGGTAGAAAAACAAATTATATACCAGTTTAAAGGGTATTTTATGATCTACTGATTTAAATTAATTTTATTAAAATCACTTGGATAGTTTTTGAATTATAGAAGAAAATGTAAAAATATATATTAAATGTATGAAACAGAGCTTCTTGTTTTACGTGTTCTACTCATTTTTCTATCATAGTTAGGATAACAATCAATATAATAATTTAAAGGACGTTTTATAATCTATTATATTTATTAATTTAATTTAAAATCAATTAGATAGTTTTTGAATTATAGAAGAAAATGTAAAAATATATATTTAATGTATGAAACAGAGCTTCTTGTTTTACGTGTTCTACTCATTTACCTATCATAGTTAGGATAACAATCAATATAATAATTTAAAGGACGGTTTATAATCTATTATATTTATTAATTTTATTAAAATCAATTAGATAGTTTTGAAATATAGAAGAAAATTAAAAAATATATATTTAATGTATGAAACAGCTTCTTGTTTTACGTGTTCTACTCATTTACCTATCATAGTTAGGATAACAATCAATATAATAATTTAAAGGACGTTTTAAAATCTATTATATTTATTAATTTTATTAAAATCAATCAGATAGTTTTTGAATTATAGAAGAAAATGTCAAAAATAATATTCAATATATGAAAATTTTTACTTCTGCATACTTTTTGTTTCTCTATTTTTACTTATTGCCTACTAAAATTCTAATAATGATCTACATATATACCAGTTTTAAGGCTATTTTACAATCTATTAAATTATCTTTACTTCCCTAAAATCGATTGCGTAATTTGCGAATCATAAAAGAAATAGTGAAAATGTAATATTGAATGTATGAAAATTTGCACTCTTGCAAACAGAGCCAATTTATTTTCCATTTTCCAATCATTATCTATTAAAATGACGATCTAAACATATATCACTTTGAAGAGTATTTTATTGGGTATTTAATTTGTTAGAGAATTTTTCGAGTTGTTTACTGATATAAATTATATGAAAATTGAGTTAGTAATTTTTGAATTATAGGGCAAAATGTGAACCACAATTTTATTCATATGTATAATTTTCCTTAACTAAAATCAAAGTCTAAAAAGCCAAAATAACTACATACTCATTAAAATATATTCAAATATAAGGATTTGCTTGCGCAATTTTGATTTAAAATATCTTTATCTATTTAAAATCGATCTATCGATCTGAGAAAGCAAAAAAAAAACTGCAAAATAGCAAAAATCGTACATCCAACGTAACAGGAGTACAATAAACTTTGCTGCGGTCGTTCGTTCAACTCATACAATTTTCGGGGGTCAACGCCCCGGTCGCCGGCCATTTATTTATAGAGTGCGAGCGGGATGGCATCACCACGATTTACCATATATTGGAGCGAGAGGGAAATAACACGTGACGATCTGAGTAGACAGGCTTAGATAAGACTGCTAGGTATTTTCATTGTCTATTATTAATCAATTAGATTTTTACCGACTTGGTCATATGAAAGTGTTTTTTTCGTTTGTGGCTTCGTTTGGGTGAGATTAAATGGTTTATAACGATTTATGTGGGTTGACTTATACCTTACTTGTTATTAAAGATTTACTATAGCAAGGTTTGGACGCTTATGGTTTAACTAGCATATGCTTGCGACTTCGTCCGCGTGGACTATATAAATTTCAAACCGCCATTTAACCCACTTAAGAGTGGAATTTTGAAAAATCCTTTCCTATTGAATAGGTACCCACTCTTTACAAATAACATACCCTGCAAATTTCATGTTTCTAGGACCAGCGGTTTAGGCTGTGCGTTGATATATTATAAGTCAGTCAGTCAGTCAGTCAGGACTTTGAATTTTTTATATTCAGACTAGCTGATACTCGCGACTTCGTCCGCTTGAACTACACAAATTTCAAACTCCTTTTTCACCCCTTTAGGGGTCCTTCCTCAGCGGATGCCTACGTCATATTAGCTATCTGCATGCGCAATTTCAGCCCGATCCGTCCAGTAGTTCGAGTTGTGCGTTGATAGTCAGTCAATACTTTTATATATTTAGATGAGCAATTAAATTGAAATTACTGATAGATAATTGGAAATAAATATTTTGTTAGACCCTTCACGATAAGGGTTAGAGTTCGTTGACCTGTCAAATGCTTGTGTCAAAGCTTCTACAGACATGGCAACTTAAGTTCCACTTCCAACATAATATGTCAGAACTCAGAAGCCCAATTTTTCGCATGCAGGGTACAGTTCTTGCAATTTAGTGAAGAAGAACGAAGACGAGTGAACTATACTTGTGGTTACGTCGTTTACACGGACATAGCGTAAGTGTGCGTGCATGTCGCACCAATCAGTCGCGAGCAAGCGCTCGCAAACGTACATTTTAGTGTACTTGTACCGTTACGACTTAAACACAAGCATGAGCCATTCGCCTTCGTGATATGCAAAAACAAAGATTCCGACGAATTAAGAACCTCCTCCTTTTATGAAGTCGGTTAAAAACTGTAATTGGCTATCTGCTATAGTATAGTTAGTATAGTTTTCAGGTATAATGCATAAACTAAGGCATAAACTTTGTGAAAGAACTCGCCATATTTGCTCTATATGTCAACTGTCAAGTCAAAAGTATGGTTTACTCTTACAATTGGCCCCGATTCTCTAGTCTCTCTCTAAACTAAATTTAGAGTATCTGCATCCTTTTCTTTTTACTAATGCTAAAAAAGGAACAGAACATGACTTTCACATTTAAAGACTCTAAATTTTAGTGCACAATACAAATAAATTTAAACGGTAGGTTCGCGAGTGCGTGCTAAAATCACGGGTTTTACCATCTAAAAATTAAATTTAGAAATGTCAAACTGCTTCTGTCCTTTTCATATTACAATAGTAAGAAGAGGGCGCGAATACTCTAAAATTAGGTTGTGCTTAGAATCGGTGCCATTAAGGACTTGAATCGTATTTTTGACATGACAGTTGACATATAGAGCAAAATGGCGAGTGCTTTCTCAAAATGTATGCACCTGTACACAGTGGCGTGCAGGCCATAGGGGCATAAATGCACTGCTTACCCCAGTTGCAATAGCTCAATGCATGTTTTTCATTATGACCTGCCATTAAACAGGTTCCTACCTAACTAATGCCTACCCTGGCTTCAAACCCTGTGCACGCCACTGCCTGTACATAACATTTATAGATTGTGTCACGTACATTGACAAATCTTTCTTACTTTCAGACGTCTTTTTAACCGACTTCAAAAAAAGGAGGAGGCTCTCAATTCGACTGTATGTTTTTTTTCTGTGCAGATTTTTAGCTTCATTATTCATTTACTTTCTAGTGGCTACTTCACTGGTGTACCTATGTACTTTTAAAGTATATTTTTGATTTTAAGTGTTGCGTTAACTGCTTGGGCCTGAATAAATAAAATAAAATCGGTAAGTAGTGGTTACGTGTTGGTAGCCGACTTGTTGGAAGATCTGTAGACGGTTTTATTAAGGTAGGTATGACCGTGTGATGTATGTGTGTATTACCTCTAATTACTCACGAAACGGTGCAATGACCCAGAAAAATATTGTGAAACAAGAATTATAATTAATTATAACAATTATTTGTCTTTTCCGAGAAATTGAGTCAGAGGCAAAGATTTGCATAAAAGGTAGAGCTGATTTAGGAAATATTTTAGGAGCTGATATAGAACTAGCGATTCACACGAGGGCATAACTCGTGCTTAATACTGAGCACGTGTCCCATCTCAGAATTTAGCCCTTAGTCCACCATGATGGCCAAGTGCGAATTGGCAGACTTCGCACAGCTTTGAAAACATCATGGAGAACTTCCAATCATGCAGATTTACTGTGTTTGAGGCTGGGTTTATTGTAGGCTCTTCTCAGACCTGGGCGCGTTTGGAACCCTCGTAGATTTAGTTTTGAGTTCGCGTAAAAATTATCACTACTATATCATCATCTTGCAAACAACTGACCATCAAAGTGTTATTTATTACCTACTAGGTGACCCGGCGAACTTCGTACCGCCTAACAATCGATTCTTTAATTTTTGATTTTTTTTAATACTTACAATTTTTTAATTTTTCTCTCCGTAAGAACCATCCTCGTACTTCAAGGAATATTATTTAAAAAAAAATTTAGCGAAATCGGTTCAGCGGTTCTCGAGATTTGCGATGAGCAACACATTAATTATTAGTGATTAATTTTTATATTATAGAAGATTTAGAATAAACCATTTGACTTTTGACTGACAAATGTATTTTTTTCACCGTTATAGCAAGTGATATTTAATTGTTTAAAACGCACATAACTCTGAAAAGGTAGAGGTGCGTGCCCGGGATCGAACCTCTGACCTCCCGAATAGAAGGCGGACGTCTTAATCTCTAGGCCAGCGATTCCCAATTGGTGGTCCGCGGAACCCTGGGGTTCCGTGGAAGGGTGGGTGGAGAGAGGAAGTGGAAGAGTTACCTAAATAAGACGTTTGTGGAAAGACTCATAACCGCACCGTCACGCCTACATGGCAGTCGATGGAAGTATACCTACTCTACTCCTAATCGATTACTACACGGCATCTTACCGGGAACGCTCAATCGCTTGGCGTTACGTCTTTACCGGTAGGGTGGTAACTAGCCGCGGCCGAAGCCTCCCATTAGACCAGACTCGAGCCGGAAATCGAACCGTGACCTCAAAATTTTAATACAACATTGCACGCACTGCGCCACGGAGGCAATAAACCTCATATTATTCTTAAATTTAATTTAAATTATATTATTGTATATTTTGTAACTTTATTATTTTCATTTTTTTTTTTTTAACAATTGTACATTTGTATTTGTATTTGCTTTTATGTATTTTCAAATGGGTTCAAGTTGCCTAAATAAATGACTATTTTATTATTATAGTTAATTATTATATATATAATTATTGTTATAAATAATTAAATAAGTTCCGCCAAAAAAAAGTTTGATCAATTAGGGTTCCATGGCCAAATGAAATCGGGAACCTCTGCTCTAGGCTATAACGGCTTAAGGCTAGGTACCTATAGTATGCGACAGGTTGAAATGTCGGTCAATTCGGGTGTGAGGCGGGGGGACGTCCCGCACACCCACTCTTCACCCACGCTCGTCCGCACCGTGTTACCGAGGTGGCTTTGTGGGTGTGCGGGACGTTCCCTCCCCGATTGCCATCTCGACCTGTCGCGTTCTACCCCTGCGTTGAGCAAGGGTAACAAAACCACACCCTTTCCAGTTTAATCCGTTACCATTTTGTCGACCTCCCTACCGCAGTGGTCTAATAAATAGGAGGTCTCGAGTTCGAATCCCGGCACGAGCAATTTGGAAATTCATAATTTCTAAATTGTCTCTGGTCTGGTCTGGCGGGAGGCTACAGCCGTGGTTAGTTACCAACCTAGCGCAAGAGCGTTCTGCCAAGCGGTTTAGCGTTCCGGTACGATGCCCTGAAGAAACCGATAAAGGCGTATGGATATGGGTGTAATAAAAACCACTACATTCCTTCCAAGTTAGCCCGCTACCATCTTAGACTCCATCATCACTTACCATCAGGTGAGATGGCAGTCAAGGGCTAACTCACCATCGAATAAATGAAAATCACACTCAAATTCTACCCGGAAGACTTTCCATTCAATATTTTTTTCCAGGGACCAATAACCTATACCACGGAGCAATGCACCTTGCAAAGATCCTTAGTTAACGTTCAACGCCATCTAGCGGTGAGGGGAGATTTGGTTGGCCAAACGTTTTTCAGTTCATTGCTTGCTTGCTTCTGCGGTCACAAGTAGCTGACCCCAGCGGAGGCATCAGTGGCGACGAACAGGATAAGACCACAGTACACAACAGTTATTAAACTTGTAACAAAACCTCGATGTTTCGCGTACACTCGTCATGATCAACCCATCGCCGGCTCACTACAGAGCACGGGTCTCCTCTCAGTAGGAGAAGGGTTTGGCCATAGTCCACCACGCTGGCCAAATGCGAATTGGCAGACTTCATACACCTTTGAGACCATTATGGAGAACTCTCAGACGTGCTAGATTTCCTCACGATGTTTTCCTTCACCGTTAAAGCAAGTGATATTTTAATTACTTAAAAACGCGATTAACTCCGAAAAGTTAGAGGTGCGTGCCCGGGATCGAACCCCGACCTCCGATTAGGAAGTTTTTTTTCCTTTTTTTTAAATTCAGATACAAGTTAGCCCATGACTGCAATCCCACCTGGTGGTAAGTGATGATGCAGTCTAAGATGATAGCGGGCTAACCTGGAAGGGGTATGGCAGTTTATATTAAACCCAACCCCTTTGGTTTCTACACAGCATCGTACCGGAACGCTAAATTGCTTGGCGGCACGGTTTTGCCGGAGGGTGGTAACTAGCCACGACCGAAGCCTCCCGCCAGACCAGACCAGAGACAATTTAGAAATTGTGAATTCCTCATTGCTCGTGCCGGGATCGAACCCGGGACCTCCCACTAATAAGACAACAGTGCTTACCACTGCGCCAGAGAGCTCGTCAAACCACTAGGCTATCACAACCAGCCACATCACCATCATTACCATCCATCGCCGGCCCACTACTGAGCACGGGTCTCCTCTCAGTTGAAAGAGCTTAAACTATCGCGCTGGCTAAGTAGATACGGATTAGCAGACTTTACACTTAAGGACATTATGAATAACTCTCAAGCATGCAAGTTCTCTTACGATGTTTTCCTTCACCGTTAAAACGAGTGAAAAGTATTTAACTGACTCCTAAATTAAGGGGACTGTTTAGGCAGTAAGGGACTCTTTAAAACTGGTGAAACGAAAAGAGTGCCCTAACTGGCCCCTATATATGCTTATGGGTCCCTTAAATCTTATGGGTCGTTGCCCGTTGGTGAGATTGGGCATAAAGCGCACATATCTCGAGAAGTTAGAGGTGCGTGCCTGCAGTCGAATCCTTGATTATCCCGAAATAAGAGACTGAACTATTTAGCCACTAGGCTATCAAGTATTCACCTTTCTGAAACGCCTTGTTTAACACTGATGATACACGGGCTTAGATATGATTAAATGTTAAAAGAAAAACGTCATCTAGTGATGAAAAGCGGAACTAAAGGTCACTCGCAAGGTCAACGACCCGCATTCTGATTACGCACCTTGGCGAACTATTTTTAAACGAGCTCCATACAAAATGTTATTTGTTAGTAATTATTATTTTGTTTAATTATAACAATAGGTATACAAGTACGGTAATATTGTGGGCATTTTTCTATTGTTCGGTGTAATAATTTTTGCTATGGGCATGTCAATGACCTCTTAAGGTTCCTTAGTGAAACAACAAGTATACCCATACAGTTATCGTCCTGTCCATCTGTCTTTTAAAAAAAGTTATAGACTAGCAGCGCTTGACTGCAATCAGCAGGGTGATACGCTATTTCAGTGTAGCCATTGAGCTCATTTCACATTTGTTGATTCTATATTGCTGCTTGAATGAGTGGTATTAAATTAATTGTTCGTAGAAAACCTTCAATGGATTAACAATCAATGTCAAATGAGCTCGGTGGCTATCATTCAAACTCGTATGCAGAAATTGAAGCTGGTATACGCGGACATAATTATTTTATTTTAAAACTACCTACCTACATTAATAGTATGTATAGTATGTATGTAAGTATAAGACTACAGAGGAATGTGCAGTGCTCAGACAAGCCGCCAAGCGCTTACGAGCACGAAGAAACCAATATTGTGTTTTTTCTGTTTGTGTGGAAAAAAAAAAAAAAAAAAAAAAAAATTAAGTGTTAGACACTGAGTTGGCGAATCACAACTCTGACCTGTCTACAGATTAGCTAACTCATTGTCTAACACTCAACGATAGCCAACGCCACCAAGCTCATTTGACATTTATTTTTAATCCATTGAAGGTTTTCTACGAAAAATTATTTTAATGCCTCTGAAGCAGCAATATAGAATGCCAACCAATGCCAAATGAACTCGGTGCCTATCATTCAGTTAGACACTGACTTAGCGAATCACCCCTCTGGTGGCAAGTGTAAAAAAAAATGGGTTTCTCACTCTTATAGGATCTTGCTAAATAGTTGAATTTTGAAATCAATCGGTTGTCTGCCAATCCGCAATTGGCCAGTGTGGCAGACTGTAGCCTATACCCTTCTCATTCTACATGGAGACCTGTGCTCAGTAGTGATCCGGTGGTAAATTAATCATGATGATTAGGATTCTTGAACAGTTTTTGGGCAAAAACTACCGTTAAATAATGGTCGTAATTTTTTTTAAGCAACTCATAACTACGGAACCGTACCATAATATGCGTGATTAGAAAGCACTTGACCAGTTTTTAGGATTTCGTACCCAAAGGGTAAAACGGGACCCTATTGCTAAGACTCCGCTGTCCGTTCGTCTGTCTGTCCGTCTGTCACCAGGCTGTATCTCATGTACCGTGATAGTTCAAATTTTCACAGATGATGTATTTCTGTTGCCGCTGTAACAAGTAACAACACATACTAAAAAACAGAATAAAATAAATATTTAAGGGGGGCTCCCATACAACAAACGTGTTTTTTTTACTCGTTTTTATAGATAATGGTACGGAACCCTTCGTGCGTAAATCCGACTCGCAATTGGCCGATTTTTTAATAGTATAACGTAATTAGGTACCTAAAATAAGTTTGCGAAAGAATTTATATTAGGAAGGTTAATGAATTATGTGGTAGGTACCTATTTTAAAAAAAATTTGCAACACCTGTTAAACCTAATTCAAACGGCACGATGTTTAAACAAATAATTAATTATTTTATGAATAAATCTACATGTACACCTATGCACACTAATATTATAAAGAGGTAAAGTTTGTAAGTTTCTTCCTAATAATAACAATACCTACAGTAAGCGGCAGAAAGTAATGTACATCGATCTTTAGAAGGAGATAGCAGATTTGTAGAGCGTTGTCTCTGTCGTTAAGACCGACACCGTCACATAGGTATGAGTGACGAGACAACGCTCTATAAAGCTGAAATGTCATGCTAAAGGCCGACGTACAGGCCTAAAAAGCTGTGATAGTTTAGTGATTAAGACTACGGCCTCCTATAAAAAACCCTGAATAGAAGGCAGACGGTCTCGTCAACTGAAACGTAAGCATATCAGATGCCCTGGCTATTAATGAAAAGAAATATATCTAAAAAGAAACTTAAAATTAGCCTGAAGAATAATATGACCGCCATCTTGTATCGAGTAGCACGTACTAAAGTTTAAACAGTTGCCAAACTGAGGTGAACGAACCCCTCTTATCTTCCGAGCTTGTATGTACATGACGAATCGATGACTTACATTTTTTTACAACACCTATTCCTTTATTGTTCACGTCATGTATAATATTACACACCTTGTATATTATAACTATGGAGAGAGCTATGCTTGGAGTTTCTCTACGTGATCAAATCAGAAATGAGGAGATCCGTCGGAGAACTAGAGTAACCGACATAGCTCAACGGGTTGCGAAGCTGAAGTGGCAATGGGCAGGGCACATAGTTCGTACAACCGATAGACGTTGGGGTCCCAAGGTGCTGGAATGGCGACCTCGCACCGGAAGATGCAGCGTTGGAAGACGCAGGGAGCCGCTGGATCCAGGCGGCGCAAGATCGTGGCGTGTGGAAGTCCCTACAAGAGACCTATGTCCAGCAGTGGACGTCTATTGGTTGATGATGATGATGATGATGATGATTTTATAACTAGCTGTGCCCGCGACTTCGTCCGCGTGGATTTAGTTTATGAAAATCCCGTGGGAATTTTCCCACGGGAAAATTTCCCGTGGGAAAATTCTTCGTGGGAATTTTCTTTGATTTTCCGGGACAAGGTAGCTCATATCCGATTCCGGGATGCAAGCTAACTCTGTATCTTTCGTCGAAATCGTAATGCTCTTAAAGATATATGAAGTGTTGGTCAACGTGGTGGACTATGGCCTTAGCACTTCACATTCTGAGAGAAGCCCCGTGCTCAGCAGTGGGCTGAGCGTATGACGATGAATTGAAATTTAAAATTTAGTTTAGGAGATATGACGGAACAGGAAGACGTACAAACAAACAATTTTATGGACTGCTAAAGTCATGACTCGTTTAGGTCCCAAGGTGCTGGAATTGCGACCTCGTACCGGAAAGCGCAACGTTGGAAGACCCCCCACTAGGTTGACGGATGACATCAGTCGAGTCGCAGGGAGCCGCTGGATGGCGGCGGCGTAAGACCGTGGCGTGTGGAAGTCCCTACAAGAGACCTATGTTCAGTAGTGGATGTCTATTAGTTATTGATGATGATGATGATGATGAAAGTCATGGATAAAAGGAAACCCTTGACCAGATTCGATATAGGCATTAAACGTTATCGTTCAATGCCTAAAATCTAGGTCGTCTCGTCTCGCCTAGATAATACACAAATTGTATTTATCTAAAATCTAGATAGATAGCGCAATGATTCAACGTTGTCGATTCAGGATTATAGACTTTAGGGCTAACGACCTTTTTTGGAAGGCATAACTTATAGAATCTTTATATATAAAAGAGAAATACCACTCACTCACTCACTCACTCACTCACTGTCTATTCACGAAATCTCAGGAACTATAAGGCCTACAAACTTGGAATTTGGAAGGTAGGTTCCTTCTAGAATCTAGAACGTAGATGTCAGCTAAGAAACGGTTTCGAGAACATCCCACCCTAAGGGGGTGAAATGGGGCGTGGAAGGTTATATGAAAGTCCTAAGTTTTTGAAGTTAGATACTTGAAAATCGTCATTTAGGTTATTAGCTTTAAATAATAACAATCTGCATAGGTCAATTTGGAAAATTCCCCCCTTAAGGGTGGTAAAATAGGGGGGAAAAGTTTCTATAGAAAATTTTAATTATTCTTATTATTTAAAACGTAGGTTCTTTCTAGGGGGTAGGTATCATAAGAGAGAATCTACCTAAATTCCAAAATTCAAATTTTAGTTAGTTTTTCGAAAATAGTAGACTAATCATACATCGAAGGCTTATGGTAATGAGTTTTGCGGGCATAACATTTATGCATCTACATGTTTTTCCATAAAAACTTTGGTCAAAAATACTCATTTACTTCATATTTGTTCCTGAAAGACAATTTTCAGAATTTTCCCAGATTTGCACATATATGAAGTAAATGAGTAGGTATTGTTGACCAAAGTTTTATGGAAAAACATGTAGATGCATAAATGTTATGCCCGCAAAACTCATAACCATAAGCCTTCGATGTATGATTACTCTACAATTTTCGAAAAACTAACTAAAATTTGAATTTTCGCGGCTGGGTCTATCAAATCACCTTAAGATCAAACCGAGAGTTTCCTCACTCTAGTTCACTCTGCTACTACTAAGCCTAGCCTACCTGTCTGTCAGCGGACTGTATTACATGAACCGTAATAGGTAGAGAGTTGAAAGTTTCGCAGAAAGTGTATGTATGGGCATATTGCATATTGCAAAATATTTGTCGTTAAAGCATTGTGACGTCATTATAAATAAATAAAAATCATGTTTTTTTAAATTATTATTCTCTTTAATCATGAATTCTAGTCCCATAAACTACTGCCATACAAACAAATCACGTCATTTTATTACTAGGTATAGTCCAAGACCCTATTGTAGATAGGTAGGTAATTTACGGACATGATTTGTACAGTTTAGATAAGGCTTGCTTAAGTTTTATTGTAACATTTTTAATAAATAAAAAATTACAGATAATTGGCACATATCCGATAAAACAGGAAAACAATACAAAACCAGTCATTGACCGATTACAGCGGGGCGTCAGAAAAAAGGTGATAAAATGACATAATGCGTCACTCACGGAAGAAGATGTCGACACCGCCATCTTTTGACAAGATGTGACACTAGAAAAAATATAACTATGCAATATTCTGTTCTAGCCGGTGAAATGCCGGCTAGAAGACCAACACCGGGGTAACATGAATACCCCGCGCCCTGCCCGGGTAAGGAGGCTACGCCTCGAGGCCCGTACCCCCGCTTGGCCTTCGGCCAACCGGAAAACGCCCTGTCGTCGGCAATATTCAATAATAATTATTGTTTTAAATTCAGAAAAAATATCAAATTTAAATAAGACATGAGATGTTGTTAGTTATAATTGCGCTTTTTATATTACGAAAATTGATTTAAAAGCAGTAGAAAATTACGAAAATATGAAATAGGTAAGTACCTAAGCCAATCTATCAATCTTGTAGGAAAATAAAACTTTAAAAACTTAAAATAGACTTTTTTGTATCTAAATCATTGAGTTAAAAACTAGCGCTACTTCTATTTTGCGATATTTATTAATTTAGTTAAAAAGTCCTGTTTTTCGTGCAACCAATGTTTTCGTCAAGTAATTTTTGTCAGACAAAGTTTTTTAATTTGAATAGTTTAGCTACTTCCCGCTAGATGGCAGCGTCATCTATCATACGCTTTTTTGTATATTTTTGTTGATTAAAATTTTATTTTAATAACTCTGAAGGTAGGTCTTAATTACGCAATGACGTATATAATTATATTATTAATGACTTAGTCGTAGTTTTTATTAATTTCCTATACTATAATATATTCATATTTATCTTATTAATTAGACAGAGATTTAATAATATGTTTATGAAAGATCAAAAATGGGTACGTAAATAGTGATGTTCATTGGTAATAATAATAAAAAAAAATTACCGATAATTTTTAGCGATTTATTTTTTCAGTTTTCCTTTTTTCCTTTTTTCCTTTTTATTCGCTTTTACAGCTCTGAGTTCTAGCCCATTTTAATTCATCGTAGGACAACCACATGACATTCGAAATACACGATTGAAAGGTCACTGTTAAGAACCTATTTAAAAATATTCTAAATTCAAATCTTAGGTCAGTACTTACAAGTTTTACATGATTTATGCATTAATATTGGCATAAATAGCGTTTTTTCATAACGTTGTTTCATTATTCTTACTTGAAAGCGCCCTCTTTACAGACTTCCAAGGTCGAGAGCGCACTCGAATAAGGACCCTTCATATTATATATCTTTTTAAATTTCGTCTCTAAGCTATTATCTTTACATAATAAGACGTCTATCACACTGTACCTATTATGATCTGTAAAATGAGTGCGATCTATAAAAACGTAGTTTGTATCTCATTTGAAAATCAATCAAACACAGTAAAAGGTGAACGGGCACTGAAGTATGGAAACCATACCCACGGCAGACACAAACGAAATTAACAGTATATACTATATATTCAAATACGGCTCTGATCTGTCACTGACATAGGTCGCGTTGCAGGTCATGGGAATCACGAAAAAAAAAGATAAAAAAAATTGTACTTACCATGAAAGAAAAACTATTGATTCGTCCGTATTTTAATACATTTTAAGTTAAACCAGTAATACAAGTGCATGAGCTAATAAATTTAAATTGCGATTATCGCATGGATATTGCATCAAAGTTTCGTAATCTTTTTACAGCTCTACAAATACTTGCATCGCTTAGAATGCGATTGTAATTTGTTGATTAATTAATAGATAACTATATCTAGCAATAACACTCTTCGTAAATTTTGTAGATACGTTCTATACCCTATCCGTGGAAATAAGTTAATATAGCGCTTGTTATATTACGATAAAATTGGATACATAATTATTATGCTAAAATTCATCTAATCATAAACTTGGGAGTCTGAAGTAAATGTTTGTTGTGATGTTTAAAACAGAATCGTTATTCCGTTTCCGGATACAATGTCAATGTTCCTAGTTTCTTACTGTCATCATACAATACAATAGTGTAAAACTATTATTGTTTATTCTTGTTTAATTTGGTATCTAGGAATATGAAAATATGAAAAATAATATTATATAAATTATCAATACATGTCACTAATTATTCATTGTAAATTAAATATTGTCAATATACTAAGAGTGACATTATATTAAGCTATTGTCAACATACAGTTGGCAATAGCTATTATGTGAAATAATAATGTTGTGTAAACTGACAATTTAAGTCGCTTATTATTATTGTAAATTATTAATACGTAGACCATCAATGTCACTGATTTTATTATTGTAAATTGGGCGTGTCAACATACCTTTTGTCAACAAACCTAAAATAAATAATGATTAATATTAAGATCATGTGATAGTCGATATCCGCCTTGTTTGCGATGGCAGTGTTATAAAAGTACCCTACCTCGACAGAGAGGGGACAGTCTTGTATCGACAGCCCAGAGCAAACACAGCGGACCTTACTGAAGTTAAGTATTCTTATATTGTATTATAATGTAATGTAATCATTTGCCTTTTATAGGTTACCTGTTGTAACTGTGTACCAAATATGTACCTACTACTTTACTCAACGTTCTAATGTTTTAAAAGATGTGTGTTATGGAGTTTCTTTGCCCTTTCTTCTCCATGACTAAACACCTTAGCGAAACGGGTGGTAGATTCATTTTAATATAAATAGATCAATGCTGAACAATACAATTCAATTATTATTCGACTTGGTTGGTTTTACTTCTGTATTTATCACCTACCCTCTTGTGCTATTTATTTTATACATTGAGATAAAAGTAAACACTAGGTTGTTAGCTTCTAATTATTATAGAAGCCTGTTTAGATGATTAGGATTCTTACTTTGAAATAATACGGCAGATGCTTTGCTTGATCTTTAATTACTTAGTATTTGGCCTTACCTGACAAATAATTGATAAATGATAACTTTCATTAGTAATCATTGGATTTAATTTATCATCACTATTAAAGCCCACTGTCTTAACTTCTCTCTTTATCTAAATCTCACATCAGAAGTGGGATACGATAATTCTTTTCTTGTCGCAATACTAATACTTTTCAAATGCTTTCAGTAATCGTGGATGTGGCCTCTCCTCGAAGCGACAGGCTGCCACCTGTCGTCGGCGGCACGTGGTGTTCGTGTCCGATGATCCCAAAGCACCCTGCAGCGCTTTTGTCATCGGCACTTGGTGCTCGTGTGGCACCTTTGGTTAGAACGTCGCTTCAATTTTGAAAGATAAGTGAAGTGTATTTATGTGCTGCTTTAAAGTGAACTTTGTGCAACTTTTAACGTTAAACCACGTGTTTGTGGTATAATTTATTTGGATAAGAATAAGTCTAGTTAGAGGTCAGATTGGCCGAACGGTTTTTGATAAAGTATATAACAATGTGAAATCATTTAGAAAGTTATGATATACCGAAACAATAATAATAATCAAATCAGTAGGTTTGCTTTTGAGAAATTGCATCGTACTTACAACTCGAAACTTGAAGAAATTACCTTATTCTGATTTATGTAACTTAAACATAAACTATATTTATTTATTTATTTTGCTTCTTAAAATAACTCTACCATTTATCTTCTCTTAAAACAACACAAAAGAGATGGTCCATTCAAGTAACTTTTATTATTTAACTAAATTACTTTTTTTAGCAACGTAAGGCAGATTACCTGCTCAAGTTTTTTCTGTTCAGTAATGCTATCAGAACATTTTAATTTTATAAATACCTACGTTACGTGTTATCAATTTATTCTTGTTTTGAGTTGGTTTGCATACACTACACTTGTTTATAAGACATAATCAACAAAGAAAACATATTCTCTTCTACTCTAATTTCGGTCTGACGTCTATCCTAGTTTTTATGACAGTAACATTGACATTGAATCATTGAATTTTGTTTTGCGAATGGCACAATCTTATTTTTTTTGTGTCGGTGCTTTTGTTGCCGTAGTTGATTTAATTTCACGGGCTGCAGTTTTCTATTTTCCTATGTACTTCGGGAACGAAGTACTTATCAAGATGGCCGAATTATAATAAAACATACTAATAATTTATGCTAAATGACAGAAGGAGAACGGAGAGGAAGGAAAGGGAAAAGAAAAAAAAAAGAAAAAAAAAAAAAAAAAAAAAAAAAAAAAAAAATTTACAAAATGTTAAGACTTACTATGTGGCAAAATGTTAAGACTCCCAATGGGACAAAATGTTAAGACTCACCATGTGACAAAAAGTTCAATGGGACAAAATGTTACGACTCACTATATTGTGACAAAATGTTAAGACTCCCAATGGGACAAAATGTTAAGACTCACTATGTGACAAAATGTTAAGACTCACTATGTGACAAAATGTTAAGACTCCCAATGGGACAAAATGTTAAGACTCCCAATGGGACAAAAAAAAACAAAAAAAAAAAAAACAAACTTGAGCGATTTCCGAAAGGAACGAACTGAGAGATTTCCGAAAGGAACACATATCGAGATTCCCGAATGGGACGAGCTTGAGATTTCCGAATGGAACTAAATATCGAGATTCCCGAATGGGACGAGCTTGAGATTTCCGAATGGAACTAAATATCGAGATTCCCGAATGGGACGAGCTTGAGATTTCCGAATGGAACAAATATTGATAATAATAAAAGTAAATAAATTAAAAATAAAATAAATAAATATGGTAAATGTAATAATAAATACATATTATAGTAAATTTATAACGGTAATAAATAATAAAAATAAATATTTTGAGATTCCCGAATGAGACAAACGTTGAGATTCCCAAACGGGACAAGAGTTTTTAATCCTAAAAGGGACAAATGTTATTATTGCCGAATGGTATTAAAAAAAAAAAAAAAAAAACAAAACATAAGGATTTTTTTCCTTTCTCTCCGTATTTCCCTATGTACTTCGGGAGCGAAGTACTTGTCAGTATGGCCGTGTTATATTACGATAAAATTGGATACATAATTATTATGCTAAAATTCATCTAATCATAAACTTGGGAGTCTGAAGTAAATGTTTGTTGTGATGTTTAAAACAGAATCGTTATTCCGTTTCCGGATACAATGTCAATGTTCCTAGTTTCTTACTGTCATCATACAATACAATAGTGTAAAACTATTATTGTTTATTCTTGTTTAATTTGGTATCTAGGAATATGAAAATATGAAAAATAATATTATATAAATTATCAATACATGTCACTAATTATTCATTGTAAATTAAATATTGTCAATATACTAAGAGTGACATTATATTAAGCTATTGTCAACATACAGTTGGCAATAGCTATTATGTGAAATAATAATGTTGTGTAAACTGACAATTTAAGTCGCTTATTATTATTGTAAATTATTAATACGTAGACCATCAATGTCACTGATTTTATTATTGTAAATTGGGCGTGTCAACATACCTTTTGTCAACAAACCTAAAATAAATAATGATTAATATTAAGATCATGTGATAGTCGATATCCGCCTTGTTTGCGATGGCAGTGTTATAAAAGTACCCTACCTCGACAGAGAGGGGACAGTCTTGTATCGACAGCCAGAGCAAACACAGCGGACCTTACTGAAGTTAAGTATTCTTATATTGTATTATAATGTAATGTAATCATTTGCCTTTTATAGGTTACCTGTTGTAACTGTGTACCAAATATGTACCTACTACTTTACTCAACGTTCTAATGTTTTAAAAGATGTGTGTTATGGAGTTTCTTTGCCCTTTCTTCTCCATGACTAAACACCTTAGCGAAACGGGTGGTAGATTCATTTTAATATAAATAGATCAATGCTGAACAATACAATTCAATTATTATTCGACTTGGTTGGTTTTACTTCTGTATTTATCACCTACCCTCTTGTGCTATTTATTTTATACATTGAGATAAAAGTAAACACTAGGTTGTTAGCTTCTAATTATTATAGAAGCCTGTTTAGATGATTAGGATTCTTACTTTGAAATAATACGGCAGATGCTTTGCTTGATCTTTAATTACTTAGTATTTGGCCTTACCTGACAAATAATTGATAAATGATAACTTTCATTAGTAATCATTGGATTTAATTTATCATCACTATTAAAGCCCACTGTCTTAACTTCTCTCTTTATCTAAATCTCACACGCTCATTCTGTTACGTAATCCCATACAAACGATAGAAGCAAAAATGTCAGTGGGCGCTGATCATTTTGATTCACCAACCAATCACAAACGAAACTATGTTTGCTAATTAAATTTGGTTTTTTTTGTAAAACATTTTCAAATCGAATTTCGAATGTTTTTGAAAAAATGTTTGTGAATGATTGGTGACTCAAAATGATTAAGGCCTTCCGAGATTTTTGCCTCTATCTTAATTCCTAATATTAATATTATAAATGTGAAAGTTTGGATGTTTGTTACTCAATCACGCAAAAACTACTGGACGGATTTGGCTGAAATTTGGAATGGAGATAAATTATACTCTGGATTAAGACATAGGTTACGTGTTATCCCGGAAAATCAAAGAGTTCTCACGAGATTTTGAAAAACGTAAACGTAAAGTGGCGGGCATCAGCTAGTTTGTAAATATATGTGTCTGTGGTTTGTTGAATTTCCGCGAAAATGTAACCTTTGTTTAAAAAAGCTACACGGTTTAAAGAATTGTGTGTAAATCCCACCCGTGTAGCATCAAAACTACACATTTTTACAGAAATCTGGAAACTGCGTTGATAGATCATTCAGTCAGTCAGTCAGCTTTTCCTTTTATATATTTAGACTAGCTTATGCTCGCGACTTCGTCCGCGTGGACTACACAAATTTCGAATCCCTATTTCACCCCTTCAGGGGTTGAATTTTCAAAAATTCTTTCTTAGCGGATGCCTACATCATAATAGCTATCTGCATGCCAAATTTCAGCCCGATCCATCCAGTAGTTTGAGCTGTGCGTTGATTGATCAGTCAGTCAGTCAATCAGTCACCTTTTCCTTTTATTTTATTATATTTAGATAACAGTGTTGTTACATTTCGGTGTGAAAGCGTCTGTTTGAGCATTACATATGGCAGCTATATTGCGTAACCAGCAATACGCAGCAACGTCTAGTTGTGGCTGTATCATGTATAGTAAGACACGAACTCGCGTATATTATAATACCAGTTTATTTCATAATACGTCTATATACAACTTTTGCAGGTGGTGGTAGAGTGAGCCCCTACTCAGAGGGTGCGAGGTAAGATTCCGGGCATGTATAGTACGCGACAGGGCGAGATGGCAATAGGGGTGGGAACGCCCCGCACACCCACACAGCCCATGCGCTAACCCAGTGCGGGTGAGCGCGGGTGACGTGTAGGTGTGCGGGACGTCCCTCGCCTCATACCACGATTGCCATTTCAACTTGTATACCTATTATCTAACTTTGTAGTGATGTGCCTTATTATCAATTAAAAATTCCTTGCTTTAACGGTGAAGGGAAAAAGTTGTATGCTTTAAAGTTTTCCGTAATGTTCTTGAAGGTGTGCGAAGTCTTCCAATCTGCATTTGGCCAGAGCGGTGGACTATGACTGAAACGCCTCGTTTTGAGTGGAAACCTGCTGCTCGATTTGCGGAGAAAACTGCATCAATCAATACAATCTAAATCGTTGCAATTGGCTGAATTTATGGTATTCTTATTGCAACAATACATTGTAGCCAATAGTGAGCTAGCATCAACTATTAGTGGTGATTGGTTATAATGTATTATTGTAACAAGAATACCCTAAAATCCAGCCAATCGCAATCGCAGTTTGGCCGTAATCGAGCAGCTGTTCTCAGTAGTGGGCGAACGATGGGTTGATGAAGATACAAGTTTTACTAACTTAGAGGTTTTATTAGAATAACACTTGTACAAGACTACGTCAACACATTTGCTATTAAAGAATGCAAAGTATTATAGGCATATTGAAAATAATGATGACTGTAGTGATATGAAATCCGATATTACTTACATTACTTGATTACAGTATGCGAAAAAAGCAACTTCATTAACACAGCAAAATGATATAGATATGATATACCTCAAAATATGAGATCGTAGACTTTAATTGACTGAACTTTCTATTTTATCTTTAGGGTTCGGTTTTTTAGGGTTCCGTACCTCAAAAGGAAAAACGGAACCCTTATAGGATCACTTTGTTGTCTGTTTGTCTGTCTGTCTGTCAAGAAACCTACAGGGTACTTCCCGTTGACCTAGAATCATGAAATTTGGCAGGTAGGTAGATCTTATAGCTGACATTTGGGGGAAAATCTGAAAACCGTGAATTTAGGGTTAGATCACATAAAAAAAATTAAATTGTGGTCATGAACTAATAATTACTATTTTCAACTATCGAAGTGAGTGACTATATTAAATGGGGTATCATATGAAAGGTCTTCACCTGTACATTCTAAAACAGATTTTTATTTGTTTTTATGCATCATAGTTTTTGAATTATCGTGCAAAATGTCGAAAAAATACGACTGTAGTACGGAACCCTCATTGTGCGAGCCTGACTCACACTTGGCCGGTTTTTTAAAATAGAAATAGCGAACAAATGAGCAGGCGGGTCATGTGATGTTAAGAGAGAGACATACAGCCTATTCTGCACATTAAAGCGCATATTATAAAATCGAACGCATCTAGTGACGCGTACGACGACGGTATTCTATGTCTGTCTCCAGATATAGATGATTTCCGCGAATTTATCTACGTTGATTTAGGTGTTTTAAAAATCCCGTGGGAACTCTTTAATTTTCCAGGACAAAAATCTATGTCCGTCTCCAAGGCGTAACCATCCTTGCGCCCAATTTCCTCAAAATCAGCTAAACGGATGGGCTATCCAAAGGTATCAGACAAACAGATACACTTTCGCATAATATTAGAATGGTTTAATTTATTCGAATACAGAAAAACTTAGATAAAAATTATAAATAATTTGAAATAAAAATAATTAAATATGGCCGCTTAGCCAATTAATAGTACACAATAACATTGCGAGTGCACGCAAAAACAAAGTAGGTCAAAGACCGCGAAATTCATACGACCTCGAAATCCGGTGAACTTGGACCGCAAGGCTGAGGTCAGATTAGGGTCGATCGAGAGCTAGTCCAAAATGTGGAGCGAATTGTGTGCTTGTGACCTATTTCACTTTCGGGTTGAAGTTGTTAATTATTGACACTAGATGGCGCTGACCCATTTTTGATAATTGCTTATTACCGGTTATTGGATTACCGGTATTAAGAAAGTATGCAATCGACAACACTATTATTAAATCTTATTAGATAGATATTAGAAAAATAAATATATTATTTTTAAGAACTTATTTGTGGTACATGGCGCTTAATAAGTTACTCATAAGATACTTTAATAAAAGGTAAATATAAAAATGTATTCGTTTAAAAATTATTTAGTTAAATGAATTATTTTGATTTTTAATGAATTTTATTTACATAGTAAAAATTAGGTATATTGTGTGATTTTAATTGTTTAAGCTTGGGGCTGAATTTTTAGAACAGTATGGAAAATGGGAAATGCAGAAATATTACTGCAGAAGTAATATGGTCCGGGTGACAAAAGCTTTTTTTTCTATTGTGTTGAGTGGGATCTCAAATAAAAGCGGAAAAAAATCCGAGTTCATAAATATAATAAGTATAATACAATAATAAAATACCTAACCTAGTGGCAGAAAAACACAGTGTTTATTAAGAGTTGTACTCGGGTTTTAGTCTTGAACTTTACCTTGTTTAACTAACTAAACTTATATGTATATAAGTAGTATATTTCTACGGCTATACTCACGTATCCAGTCGACGTTAGCCTGATAATGGATATCACTCACGATAGTTTAAACGCTAAAATAACTAAACTTAGTTTAACGTACATTAACAAACCGTTAAAATTGGTATACTTACTGGAAAAAAAAACGATAACTTTTCCATTTTTGAAATTAACATTTTATTTTTTTGCACGTTTAATCCCGTTGCAATTTCTATAGCCTCTATAGTAAATTTTACAGTTCGCAATTTGTTATATCCAAGCATTAAAGCCCAAACAAAAGCCTTTAGCAGAGTGATTAAGCCCGCGCGAGCAAAGCAGCCAGCCAAAGTTAGTCCACAATAACCCTCTGTAAGGGTGTTTGTCCACGGACCATCGTACGACACGACAAATGTCGTAACGGACGATTTGCTGTAAGGGACGCTTTTCTGCGGATCACGGATTGGATAAAACACGATAACGGCCGTTTTTCTGCCACTTCCACAAGTTAGGCGTAAAGGGCGTTTTTCTGGTGATCGCCGCGCAACTGCATAAAATGCGTTAAGGAGCTTTTTTGCTTGATTCCACTACCCTACGATAAAAAGTGTCTATAAAATAAAGGCGCACTCCGCATTTGTTCGTGTATTCACCTATGACATCTAAACTTTGGTGGATTTTAATTTTCTTTCAATTCTTTGCAATATTAACCACTCTATATTTTTCGCAGTTTCCAATTTGTTATATCCAAGCATTAAAGCCCGAACAAAAGGCTTTAGCAGAGTGATTAAACCCGCGCGAGCAAAGCAGCCAGCCAAAGCAAGTCTACAATAAGTATTGTAAGGGCATCTTTCCATGGATGATCGTACGATACGACACAATGCGGTAAAGGGTGATTTTTCGACACGATTTTTTTTTTGTTGTAAAGGACGTTTTTCTGCGAACCACCACTTGATACGACTAAATACGGTAACGGGCGTATGTCTGCCACCTCCAAACATTATGTCATAAAGGGCGTATTTCTGAAGTTCGCCGCGCGATTGGATAAAATGCCATAAGGTTTTTTTTTACACAAAAATCACACTGAAATTATAACGGCGATGGTTTGTATGTGTGTATGTTTGTCACTCTTTCACGTAAAAACTACTGGACGAAATAAAGATAGATTATACTCTGGAGAATCTAAGATTTACCAAGGGATTTTTAAAACCTATATCCACGCGAACGAAGTCGTGGGCATCAGCTAGTAGTACTTAACTTTAAGACAGTTTAATCAAGAGTTACTAATTATTTACTATTTTTGTACTAGTCATATCTGAACTTTAAACAGCTTTCTAGTAAAATCTACAATTGGGTATTTGACTACACCAAAAATAATTGTTTTCTCAGTGATTATTAAATAGAGGGTCTTCCAAAATACGTAACATCTACGTCCTTTGTCAGTTTTAAGTGTTATAACCATTTTAAATTATTAATCGATTAAACTAAAAAAAGTACGTCATTATGATGTGATGTCACATTCCAGTATTTCATAGAATATAGCATACTAAGTGCGCGTTTTGACATTTGATAAAAAGTTACTGATTTGACTAGTTGTCAAATACCGTATTGTGTAGATAGTACAAATTGTGAATTAAGCCAACGAGCACTGCTAGTCGTGACCGCAATTTGTCGTATGGTACGACGGTCCGTGGAGCAACGCCCTTACAATGGCAAAATGATAAAAAGCATACCCTCTTTCATTAAACAGTTCCAAAGGAAATTACTAGACTTTTCAACACGTGGCCTGCGAAAATAGGCCAGCTTTTATGGTATTAACAATCAACTATCTCCATCTCTTTCCGACCATACCTTCTGTGATATATCCGAGAGGGATAGATAGCTTACCAGTTTCCCCTCGTAACGTGATATCGTCCATTTTTCAGTAACCCGTACAACGCCAAACTATTGTGTTTTTTGAATTGAGAATTGCTATTCTTAAACGTTTTTGAATGTAAACTTCAAGTTTTTTGTGACGTGAAATTTGTATTTTGTTACTTTCTGTGGTTATCAACGGGAAATAAATAAAAGTTTTTGCTATTGTTAAAGTACCTACACAGTGATCTGTCATATCTCTTCTTTTCTTTCCTATTATATAAACTTGCAATGCTTCGTTTTTATTTTTTTCTCACGTATCAGGCAAATGTCGCTAGATTGATTTGAAATTTTCACAGTTCGAAAATTATTCGAACCGATATGTAACAATTTTTTTTTAATTTGTAGACTAGCGCGTGATTAACAGCCTAAGATCGAGCGCACTTGCCTAGAAGATGCCTATTCACTCTTGACTTGAAAATACCTTAATATTAAAAGTTGAGGGGAAAACTGATGCCGGAAGGGTTTTCCCTACCAAGATTCAAATTAGAAACGAAGAGCAAATTGCTTCGTTCACCCGTGGAATTTCGGCTAAGTAGATATGGATGCAGAGCTTGACGGTGCCTTGCAGTAAAAAGGTGAAGGAAGAACTGATAACACTAGACACCAGGCGAAGCTGAGGAAATAACCGATGTTAGGATTGTTAGTACGACTAAAAAAAAAGGATTGTTAGTGATATTACGAGATTTTGTATTTGGTACTGGACTTGATAACATGAGTAAGTATTTCATAGGTTTCGGTTATGGATGATACGAATATGAAATAATTTCTATAATATCAGATAATGTCAGATAGTTACCAAGTTTCAGTAATGACTTTCAAGAGTTGAAAGTAGACTTTGTCAGAGCTTAAATTTCAAAACTGAAATTATTCGTAACTCTTGTAATGGGAGTTAGGTACCATTTTAGACATTTTTTATTTCGAATAATTTCGATTCTGTCGCGGTTACCGTGATCAAAATCACAAACAATTGGACTAATGAATCTTATTCATTAACTAGTTTATGTTCGCGACTTCGTCCGCGTGGACTACACAAATTTCAAATCCTATTTCACCCCCTTAGGGGTTGAATTTTCAAAAAAGCTTTCTTAGCGGATGTCTACGTCATAATAGCTATCTGCATGCCAAATTTTAGCCCGATCCGTCCAGTAGTTTGAGCTGTGCATTGATAGATCAGTCAGTCAGTTAGTTACCTTTTCCTTTAATATATTTAGAAAATAGTTAAGTCTATAAAATATATCGATACATAATATAATAACATCGATTCTATATCGAAGCTTCGTTCTCCAACAGAAGCTTCCTCTGAAAAGTAATTAGTTTTTTCTCCTTTCAAAGCGTTTTTTTCGAATATCAGAGCAGCTTTTCTACGAAATTTTATTGAATTGCATTCACTTTTTTTATGATTTTTATTTAATTAGGCAAGAGGCTTCTCAAAAAGAAAGTCTTAGTAAATAATATACCTATTAAATAGGTACTAGCTTATACTTAAATTAGTCAGTCAGTCACCTTTTCGTTTTATATATTTAGATTTTGTAATGTTATAAATGCTATAATGTGCCAATCTGTCTGTCTGCTAGCTTTTCACGGCTTAAATGACTTTGACGAAATTTGGTACAGACATAGCTAAAATCCCGGGTACGCACTACTTTTTGTCTCGGAAAATCAAAGTTCACTTGGAATTTTTACCTGGAAACCGATTTCCTTTTTATGGAAACCTAAATCCACGTAGGTAGTCCAAGTTGCGGTCAACATCTATTTGGTACAGACTACAGATATGGCTTGCATCCCGGAGATGGACATACTTTTAGATCCCGTAGAGTCAAAGAGTTCCCACGGGACTTTAAAAAAAATGTGCAAAAAAAGTACATTACTTTCTGCCGCGTACTGTACCTACATAATAAATATTACCTTAAACTTCTTGTCCCGAAAAATAATAGAGTTCCCACGGGTTTTTTAAAAACCTTAATCCACGAGGATGAAGTCTAGTAATATATTCAATACGAAAGTGTGTCTGTCTGTTTTATGGTGTTTTTTTCTGATTACACTCTATATTGTAACATTATGTAGTATAATACAGAAGTTGTGACATTATTCAAACTTCTAAGTAGGTACTTGCTAAGTTTCGAAACCCAGGCAAACAGTGTGTGTATGATATATATTCTGCGATATTATACAAAAATGACACTTATATATTGCAAGTTAAGTAATAAAGCTATATGCAGCACTTATCTATAATAGGAAAACCGAGATACGGTACCCTTATAGCTATTTTTGTTTGCTTTTGCGATTTTTCTTTTACATAGTGAAGTTATATCTATAATATAAAAATGAATCACTAAATGTGTTGCTCATCGCAAATGTCGAAAACCGCTGAACCGATTTCGCTAATTCTTTTTTATAATATTCCTTGAGGTACGAGGATGGTTCTTACGGAGAGAAAAATTTAAAAAATTTGCTTGAAAAAGAATCGACTTATAGGCGGTACGAAGTTCGCCAGGGCAGCTAGTTATTGACAAAAATACGTGTGTTGTACTTTTATTGGATATATTTAAGTATATTATACGTATGTACCTAGTATGTTTTTGATAATACAATAGCTCAACCGGTATAGGAGTGGACTGAAAACCGAAAGGTCGACGGTTCAAACCCGCCCGTTGCACTATTGTCGTACCTACTCCTGGCACAAGCCTGACGCTTAATTGGAGAGGAAAGGGGAATATTAGTCATTTAACATGGCTAATATTCTTTTTAAAAAAAAAAATGTACCTACGTTACTTTTATGACCTATTTTTTCTGAAAAGTTCCTGAAAATTTTGGAAAAATAATAAATAATAATATTATAATGATTATGTTTTTCAAATTTCGAATGAATTTTGTAGAATTGGGAAATTGTCAAAAAATCAAAATGGTATTTAGTTGAAAATTTTAAAATGTAGCATTTGTATAGGTAGGTAGGTAGGTATATTTCGAAATAGTTTAAAGTATCAGTTTCAAAAATTTAAATGTAAGATTCGTGTTTCAAAAAATTTCAGATTAGACTTTTCATCACATGTCCATTCGTAACGCAGCATTATCAAATTACCGGAAACCATTGTAAGTAATTGAACTTTTAAAATAAGAACAGTTACAAGTTTATAACAATCCAACGGCATAACACCGTTAATTAATACGCGTGAAATTCGCACGAAATTCATCTCCGCTAATTAAAGTATAATTAAACCTAATTATATTTGGAGTTAAAGAAACTTTCGCATCACACATAATATTATACTTAAGTATAAGTATCAGGTACAATCGTAATAAGTCGTAACGCAACGTTACATCACTATTACCCAGTCGAGTTGTGCAAAACCTCTTTTTAAAATCAAACCTTTGAGCTTCATTCCAAATTTAAATATCGGTATTTCACAACACTAATGAACTGGTCACTACACTGCACGTCACAGACAACGATTTTTTTTTTAAATTTCGAATACACGCGCCGAATCCGTAAGGACCCGCTCACATAGATGTTGCAAGCGGGCCATCGGAGGAACAACTAGGAAATATTCAGGCGTGAGGCACACCACCGCATTCTCCCACACGCGGGCACGTTATGTTTGAACACGTACTCGCACATTTAATTGACGGTGCACCGTTTTGACAGGTATAATACACACGTGTATTTATACCCTTAAACCATTATAATATTAAAAAAATAAAAATAAAATAACAAATTGTACATAGTCTATGAAAATTAAAATTTTAAAAAGTTTTGTTTCAACTGTCACAGATGAAAATAAAGGTTGAGATTAAAAAGTTAAGAGGTTTTTTGTAATGTAACGGCGATAATAATTAAAATTTTAATCAGAGTGCTCTAGCGCTATCTTAAATTGCGGATGAAAAATCTTAGCATAGAAACAGGCATAGCGGTCCGTAGAGAAAAATGTTACGGCAAAATCACAACAACCGTTATTACATAACAGTACGGGGGAGCGAGAGGGGTGTAGTTTATTTGCGCGTTGGAAAGAGAGGTCCGAGGTTGTGTAACCCAACACAGGGAAAGCTCATACGTACTTTCTTTGTACATAACCACTACCTTCGCGTCTTTGATTCTTTAAAGTGTGAACGTTGAGCTGTGTGCGTGCAACTCTAGCATTCTAGGTACGAAAGAGCTTAAGTGCAGTGCTGTATTTTTCAAAATGGTCTCTCTTTTAAATTAAGTGTAGGAAGTATTTTCTACGTTTTTCAGTACAGTTTTAAGTTCATATTCCTTTGAAGTTGAGCAAACCTGGCATCTTTTTGAGAGGGTTCAATGACACGCGGTTTGGCATGTATCTGGGCCTACTTATTTTTTCCACTACGTAGTCCACAAAAGAAGATATTTTCACAGAAAGGGAACTAGGGCATGCGTAGTGCGGTATTTTTTTTCTCGATCGATTTTCCGCAGAATTAGCGGATAAATGTTTACATTATTGTTTTATTGTGATGACTGGGAATTCTCTTGCATTTATAATGAGTCGCAATTACGAGAACTGTCCCAAAAATGAGGCCAAGCGATAAAATTTAAAATTATTAGTTCGGCTATCCATCGATAGATGGCGTTGTTATAATTTTTTAAATAATTGCATAATTTCATCTCTACATTTTTGAAAATTTTCAATTAATCCTCATAAAGGTGCATAAAATACCTACGAAAAAATCATTTACCTGTAAATTAAAAATAATTCAAATATAAGCGTAACCAATAAATAAATTTTCGTGAAAATCTCCCGCCATAACTTATCTGAAAATAATATTATAATTAGCAACTTCAGTTAGGTACTTTTAAAAATAGTACCTATGCCAGGTTAGGTTTCATTTGTTTTTTTTTTTTTTTGATTATTCATTCACTTTACGGATGCACTAGCGACAAAAGTAATTATAAAAGCCTAAAATATTAATTGAGCTTTGTCTCAAAATAGATGCTTATACTGTAAATTGCTATTGCATCACAGCAGAGGAAGTGAAATAACAGACATAATATTTATATAGCTGTCCCTTCGTACCGGCATAGCGCCATTTCATTCACCCACATGCAACTTAGCATAAGCGCCAAGGAAACGAGTGACGTATGTTTACTCCCCTCTCACGTAGGTGCTACCGTATATATCCGTCTCGCTCGTGCAAGGCAACGGAGTGCGTTGACCTGTCCTTGTTGCGTTAGTGTGCAGCCTTGCGTTACAGTTATACGCAGTTCTTTGTATGTGTTGAACGTGCATCGTAAGGCTCGGTTCACACAACGTCATTTTTTGCATCGACTTGTCTCTTTTTTTCGAGAAAATTCGTGAATGAATACCTAAATCAGATATTTTCTTAATATAATTAACCAATTTATTTAATAATTGTTTAAGTACAAACCTAATGACTTTACTGTAACCGTAGTGCTCATATTTGCATTTGAATCGTCCTTACCTGAAAAAGATAAAAAAATTAGTACATAGCAACAAAAATTCAAAAAATTAACCAGGTAATTAGTAAAACTGTATTCCTAGTAGAAAACAAACTTAAATATTAATTTTTTCAAGATAAGAAAATTCAAAAAAGCTAATTTGTCTCCTGTATTTTTATTCTTTTTAATATTATACATAGTAAGCAATAAAGATGTTTAAAATATAATGCTACGAGGGTTCCAAACGCAGCCTTCGTCTGAGAAGAAGCCACAACAAACTCAACATGCTTAGGTAAAGCATGATTGTCGTCAATTGCAAGCGTATCTTATAATAAAAAAAATAGATTAGGTAGGTACGCTTAGTTATATAAAAATGAGTAAATGTGTATACAACGTAAAGAGATTTTCTTTTTTTACCAAACATCGCAAATTATTTTATCCTATTGGTCTATTTAAATAAAGAACGCACACACACTCACACGCACACATAGAGGCCCCACTTGATGTTATCATATTATTATCATCAAAAACAATATGTCTCACTACTTCAGAAACTGTTTATAAATAGCCTATTTTGTGACACAGTGCTCGAAATAATCACGACATATATTTTTAGCGACAAAATGAAAATCGGGGGAAAGGCTGAATGACGCGACCTTTAGGTGCCGATTCCACTACGAAAGTTGTATGGTACTGAGTTCTAGTTCACGCAAAAGTAGTTGACAGCGACGGTCACAGAATTAAAGTATAAATATATGGTGTAATTTGTCTTTGATTATTCAATTTTGATAGCGAAATGCAAACAAAACTCTTTAAAGTTTAGATCGCTATGGCTATAAGTTATAACTTATAAGAAACTTACATTCCGGGGAAGGACATAGGTTACTTTTTATCCCGAAAAATCAAAGAGTTCCCACGGGATTTAAAAAAAACCGAAATCCACGCGGACGAAGTTGCGGGTATCATCTAAATCTCAATAAAACACTTATAAGTAATTGATTTTTTATAAAATCTCAATTAAAAACTTAGTTTTTCTGCTATAAATGTTATGTCATCAGAAACCTTTCTTTTTTAAAGCAAACTAATAATACAGTTATTCCATTCTATCTTTAGGTATTTCTGTCATATCCGTCATATTAGATTAGTCATCAGATCATAATATAGCCTATGACGCGCGAAAAACTTAGACAAAGCCATTGACACTTCATTTATAAAAATCTAGAGAGTATTTTTGAGTTCCGAGGCAACAAACAAACAAACGAACAAAAAGAAAATCGGAGAAAGGGCGCGTTCAAATGAAGCGATCCTTACCGCTACGGTAATAAAAAGTTGCGTCAGATGCCATAAAAAATGTCTGCCTAGGCGTCACTCGAACATTACATCACTACAGCGTGCCTGTGTGCGTTCACACACACTAGCGTACAGCTATCCGCACGTGCTAGCCACGTTCACGTGTCACGCACACATGCACACAGCCTAATCTTTTGTGGAATGTGGGTTTCATACCTTAATGAGTACTTTTTAAAATCGGCTGAAAAGGGAAAAGCCTTTGCTTCATGACTCGCTTTTAAAAAAAATCTTTTACTCTATGACGTTTTTAAATATTTTTATTTTTATTTTTACGTTGATTAGATTTGAAAGGGGCTAAATTATTTTTGACCTATATTACGCTTAGGTACGTAAAGGTAGGTAAATTGCTTGGAGTTTTTTAATGTAAAGGACTAAGTTATTATGCAATTTAAGTATTACCTGTGGTATTACATAGCATAGGTAAGCTACCTATACAAGAATAAGCTGTCTCTTTATATCCACTAGCTTTAACTAAGAGTAGGTAGACCGTTTTTTAACCTAAACTTTAACGGTAATTTGAGTAAATAAATAAATATTTTTTTAGTAGGTACGGCTAAAAACAAAATGACTAAATAACTCTCTTTTGAAAATATTTTATTTTATAACTTTTAAATTTTTTTATTACATTGATATTTGAAAGGGGCTAATTAATCACTTTTGACCTATTGCTAGCTTGAATTTTTTTATTGTAAAGGACATAATTTAAGTACATATTAGAACATTTTTATGAGTATTTTAATTGTTTTTATATTAAATGGTTTGCTTTTTATTTGAAACTTTAAAAAACTTTTTTCTCTTCTTTTGGTTTTACACAGAATGTCAGGTTTGATAGGTACTTAATTAAAAATCTTTAACTCTACTATTATTCGATTTTAAATAAGCTTATAATTATGTTTGAACTATTGCTTGGTACTAGGATATATTTTTATACTGGCTGATGCCCGCTGATGATATAAATAATAGCTTTGGTATCCAATTATATATTGTTCATAAATAATTATCTAGCAAATAGTACTATTAATAAAGCAATAATAACGTAGCATAGGTAGGTCCATCAGTACCCTTATTTCAGTACCTTTCAGTACCCTTATTTCAGTACCTTTCAGTACCCTTATTTCAGTACCTTTCAGTACCCTTATTTCAGTACCTTTCAGTACCCTTATTATAAATGCAAAAGTGTGTTTGTTTGTTGGTTTATTGGTTTGTTGGTTTGTCCTTGAATCACGTCACAACGGTGCAACGGATTGACGTGATTTTTTGCATGGG
The DNA here is from genome assembly GCF_902806685.2 of Maniola hyperantus. Classification (NCBI taxonomy): domain Eukaryota; kingdom Metazoa; phylum Arthropoda; class Insecta; order Lepidoptera; family Nymphalidae; genus Maniola; species Maniola hyperantus. Next base: position 2,694,372 of record NC_048562.1, read on the forward strand.
TGTAGATAGAAACCTGGAGAGTGACATAGGCTACTTTTTATCCCGGAAAATCAAAGAGTTCCCGCGGGATTTTGAAAATTGTAAATCGCGGGCATCATCTAGTTCTCTATGAACTCCTGACTCCTTTTGTATGTGTAGATACATGAGTCAGTTAGTAGATACTAGATAGCTATCCGCCATGTTGCTCGTCCCATTAGCATACTACACAATTAGAGTCAGCAATGTTTTTGAAGATTGCTCTCAAACGGTCGTCAGCCTCTCAAATGTTGATTCGAATGACTAATCATCATAAAACTAGAATTGTTATGTCAGACTATCTACAACCACCTACCTAGATTTAAAAAAAAAACCTTTTTTATTCTAATAAACTTTTACAAGTACTTTCGAATAGTAGGATGCATCTACCACTGGTTCGGAATGCCTTTCCTACCGAGAAGAACCAGCAAGAAACTCGGCGGTTGCTCTTTTCAAATATTAGATATAATATGTAGCCCTACTAAATGAGGAGGTTTCCAGGCAACGTTCGAGATAATTTTCATATATGGCGCTGAATATTTTCACCACTGAATATATAGATATAATATGATATATGCTTTAATGTTTAGGTCGTGTCAATTAATGACATAGATGAAGAGTAAGAGCTAGCACTGCAATTTTCCTTATGTTTTTTCCCCACAAAATCTGAGAACTATAGTAGAAGTAATTAATTAATTTCGCATCCAATTTAAATCGGCAACGCATCGGCGGTTCCTCTGGTGCTGCAAATGTTCATGGGCGGCGATAATCACTTAACATCAGGTGACCCGCCTGCTCGTTTGCTCGCTATCTCTATTTAAAAAAAATGGAGAACTCCGAGGCATGCAGGTTTCCTCATGGTGTTTTATAGTAAGTACATTTATCGTAAACATGAATCACTGAGCAGGCGTATAGGTATACAATATAACATACTATGTTGTATATATTATCTATATGTATGAAGTATTTGCATGAAACGCGTACATCATAGCTTACTGCCGTAGGTCAGTTGCGTAAGTATTATTGGTTCGGTGCGATGGTACTTCCTTACAATATTACTTTGTCTTGCTATCACTACTATTACTACCCAATATATAAAAGGAAAAGGTGACTGACTGACTGACTGACTGATCTATCAACGCACAGCTTAAAGGTCTGTACGCACCTAAGCTGCGCTGCGCGTCACTGCACGTCGCGGCACAATATTATTTCTATCACTTTGTATGGCGCATATCGCACTAGAGCGGCGCTGCATGGCGCTTCACCGCGCGTTGCCGCGCGTCGCGGCTGGGAGAATATTGTGAAGCGCTGCGAAGCGACGCGCGGTGCAGCGACGCTAGTGCGACATACCCAGCGGCGCGTCGCGTCGCTTCAGAATGCGTACGGCGCTCGGATAAGATACACGCGCATCGAGTTAAGTATTTAATGTATAGGCGTGATAGACCTCAAAATAAATAACGTAGTTTTAATTCTTGGCACATGACGGGTTCTTGAAAGTATATCCTCAAAATTCCCAACCCCTAGGATGTCGGCTTCCACCCTTTCCCTCTTCAATGTCGCTCATCTTGCGACGTTGTTGTTCGTACGCGATCGGGCATAGAAGTGACGCGCAAGTGACGCGAGCTGCCGCGTACTGCAGTTGTAGTGCGGTAGGTACCGTGAGCGGCCTGAAGTGACGCACCCTGCAGTCGGACTGAAGCGACGCGCAGCTCAGCTCAGGTGCGTACAGATCTTTAGCCACTGGACGGATCGGGATGAAATTTGGCATGCAGATAGCTATTATAACGTAGACATCCGTTAAGAAAGGATTTTTGAAAATTCAACTCCTAAGGAGGTACAATAGGTATTTTAAATTGTAGTCCACGCGGACGAAGTCGCGAGCATAAGCTAGTTATAAATATAAGCTGTGATTGCCTAGTGGTTAGGACGTTCGCCTTCTAGTCGGAGATCGGGGGTTCGATCCGGGGATCTCTAACTTTTCGGAGTTATGTGCGTTTTAAGAAATTAAATATCACTCGCTTTAACGGTGATGGAAAACATTGTGAACAAACCTGCACGCCTGAGAGTTCTCGGATATAGGTTGATGAAATCTGCATGTCTGAAAGTTCTCCATAATGTTCTCAAAGGTGTGTGAAGTCTACCAATCCGCACTTGCGCGCAAAACCCTTCCCTCTCTGGAGGAGGAGACCCGTGCTCTGTAGTGAGCCGGCGATGGGTTGATCATGATGATGATTATTTCTCAAGTATTACTTACTTACTCAATCCTTAGCGATTTTATAGCCTTTTTACTGAATGTGCAGTCAATAATAAATTTTATGCCGTATATAAATTCAGAAGATATATTATATTATGTAAGAGAAGTGTTGAAGGTTACAGTTTATATACCTAAATTTTAAATTTATTTTAAATACAGAAGTTCATACTTGTTTTTTTAAGAATATTAGCCATGTTAAATGACTAATATTCCCCTTTCCTCTCCAACTAAACGTCAAGCTTGTGCTAGGTGTACGACAATTTCGTGCAACGGGCGGGGTTTGAACCGTTCCCTATACTTAGAAGTTAGAACTGAAATTCAATTTTTTTTCATCAAACCCATACGTGTGGGTCTATTATGGATAGGTCTTCAAAAATGATATTGAGGTGTCTAAGATCATTTTTTTCTAAACTGAATAGTTTGCGCGAGAGACTTTCAAAGTGGTAAAATGTGTGCCCCCCCCCCATGTAACTTCTAAAATAAGAGAATGATAAAACTAAAAAAATATATGATGTACATTACCATGCAAACTTCCACCGAAAATTGGTTTGAACGAGATCTAGTAAGTAGTTTTTGATTTATCGTGCAAAATGTTGAAAAAATACAAGTGTAGTACGGAATCCCCAGTGCGCAAGTCTAATTCGCTTTTGGCCGGTTTTTTTAAATTATCTTGGAATTTCTCAAAATTGGAATCTCTCCCACTTTCTTAGTGGGAGGTTGCGTTATAATCATAATCTCGTAGGTACCTAGAACTAAAGATCCTTCCTTAGATAATCTAAGGGTGAGATCTATAAAGCGCACTCTGACTTAGCTCAGACTTAAGACAGAGTTAAAACGAGACACAGCTATATCTCTCACATAAGTCTGTCTCGTTTTAACTCAATCTTAAGTCTGAGCAAAGTCAAAGTGCGCTCTATACTTAGATCTCAGCCTTAGTCTTGATGGCCAGTTAAACAGTTAGGTATGTGAAGTCACCGCAACGTGGTATTTGTAGAAATTAGCTATTCAATAGATAGACTGTTTGTGCGTAGAATGTAAATTTTTACAGCTACAGCAGCTATAATGTGCAAAAGGGGTGGGAACGACGTCGATAAATGGCAATATCGATAGGTATTATCGATATCACTTGATGACACTGCAAAAGTAGAGGATAGATAGGTAGATAGATTCTTTATTGCACCACAAAACATTACATAGAAAAACAAAACAGATTACTACCCATATTATAAATGAGAAAGTGTGTTTGTTTGTTGATTTATTGGTTTACTAGATGATGCCCGTGACTGCGTCCGTGTGGATTTAGGTGTGTAAAAATCCCGCATGAACTCTTTGATTCTCCGGGATAATAGCCTATGTCCTTCCCCGGGATGCAAGCTAACCTGTACCAAATTTCGTCAAAATCGGTTAAACGGATGGGCCGTGAAAGGCTAGCAGACAGACACACAGACGGACAGACAGACAGACACACTTTCGCATTTATAATATTAGTATGGATTTACAAAATAATGCAATTATTTTTTTGTTAAAATTAATAATGCCCAATTTAATATTAATTAGGCATCGGTTCTAGGTTTCATTGATTTTATTAATTAGGATATTCGATTAATATCACTGATGAATCCTAGCTTTACAGAAAGCATTGATTGAATTAGTAAAACATCGATAACGAAATCAACATTTTTATCGATAGATACACATCACGAGTCTCAGGTTAGAATACTATCTGCATAATTAAGGTTTACGGTTAGGTTAGGCCTAACGTTAGGCACTAAAATTGGTCAATGTCGTATTTTTAATCATTATTATATTGAGGACGGTGTACTTAGAATTTTCTTTATTAATATGGTTAACTAGCTGATGCTCGCGATTTCGTAGGCGTCGATTTAGATTTTTGAAAATCCAATGGGAACTCTTTGATTTCCCGGGATAAAATGTAGCCTATGTCCTTCCCCGGGATGCAAGCTATCTCTGTACCAAATATCGTCAAAATCGGTTGAACGGCCGTGAAAGGAGCAGACAGACAGACACACTTTCGCATTATATAATATTAGTATGGATCATGAGCTAATCATGATCATGAATTGGGTACCTATTTGACTACATCAAAAAAAAATTATTTCTCAGTGATTATTAAATAGAGGATCTTCCAAAATAAGTAAAATCCACGTCCTTTGTTAGTTTCAAGTGTAATAACCATTTTAAATTGTCGATTAAACTGAAAAATTACGTCATTATGATGTGACGTCACATTCCAGTATTTCATAGAATCTCGCACACCTACTAAGTATATAAGCGCGCGTTTTGACGTTTGATAAAAAGTCACTGATTTGACTAGTTGTCAAATACCGTATTGATATAAATAAAGTATTTCGTCTTCTAGTTCTAAATATGTATAACTAGGTAGGTCCGTCCGAATGATAGCCTTACTGAAGTACCAGGTAAAGTATTACCCGCTACCGGCGCTAACCCTGCAAACTTCTGGGAAAATACGCATCGCGCGAAAGCAAAAACGCCATGTTTTTTTTTCCATTTTCCCCCAACGGCGTCGCACCCGCTCCCATGTGTGCGTGTGACCTACTTAGAATTCAGCTTCGTAAACATCAACGAAAAGTTCAAATTAAAAAATTATTATAATATTTTTATCCAATAAAATAACCGATAATATTTTTTATCAATAAACTGTCAGGCAATAAACAATTTCAAGCATTATTATTGCCATCTTTAGCTACCAACATCGCAACGCAAAGCGCTGCGCTCGTGTGATGGTACGACGCACCCGTACGCATGTGTGCGTGTGACCTAGTTACGAGCGCGCTCGGAGGGCTTCGGCCGTTTCCGTCGCGTGAACAAATGCGCCATCTTAGCCTAAGGGTTAGACCAGACTGGAAACTTTTCTTTAAATATTCGCGTCGATTCTGATGCTTTTCTCTATACTAAATCTATTTTTGTTCTTTCTTTTTCTCTTTATTGTTACAACTTTATGGTACAAATTAAAAAAAAAAAACAAGTAATTAATTTAGAGCTTTTTATTGATATTGCTAAAAATGAACGGAAAATTAATTTTAAATTAAGACTCTGAATTTTTGTTCTACTCTACAAATTTAAACATATTTGTGGCGAACACCTGTCAGGCACCCATGGCATATTAAAATTGAATGGTGATAGATAACGTGTACATACCACGATTAATTTGATGTTTTTTTTATGTTTTTGCCGGATAGCTCGTGAAGTTCCAGCGAAAAGAACAAGATAAAGTATAGTTCGTTACTGCCCATGACAATTCTGACTTCATCTCTCGTAGCACCACAGTCCCGTCGATACCAAGACCCGTGCAATTGGGTTGAAATATCAACAAATAAAAACATCCAATTAATCGTAGTATGTAACCGTTATCTGCATTAAAATATGTCGTGAAATAAGCTTAAAATCATTAGCGTGGATGTTTCAATACACGACCATTTATGCTTTTAAAACTGATTAAAATTCCCCTTTCCCTTCCATCTTAAGTCAGGTTTAAATGAACAAATTGGATTTCAGTCTACCATTAATATAATTGCGCTGTCAAAGCTTTGTAGAAAATACCATTATGTACCTGACTCTTTGAACTAGTAGCAACACAGGAAATCACTATCCTGTTTGCAGGAGAAAATGTTTGAACAAAAGTTCTAGTGCCACGTGGCTAATTCCGTTGTACACAGTCTCTAAACTAAACTAAAATGACACGTCTAAATCTATTGCTACCCCTTTCATAATGTTTGCTTGCTGAAAAAGATAGCACTAGATTTAGACCTGTTAATTTAGTTTAGTTAGAGATTGTGGCTAATTTCGTTGTACACAATTTCTAAAATAAACTAAAATGACACGTCTAAATCTATTGCTATCCCTTTCATAATGCTGCTTGCGGAAAAGGATAGCACTTGTTTCAGACCTGTTAACTTAGTTTAGTTTAGAGATTGTGTACAAGAGAATTGGCCCCATTGTGTACAAGAGAATTGGCCCCAATTGGTTAACAAATTTTAACAATTTCTTAAGTCAATTCTTAGGGAAAAAGAGCCTTAATAGTCTTGTGTTTAGGTGTTCGAGAGTTTAATCCCGGGCACGCACCTCCAATTTTTCGGAGTTAATTGCGTTTTTTATGCTATCAAATATCACTTACTTTACCCGTGAAGGAAAACATCGTGAGGAAATCCGCATGCCTGAGAGTTTTTCAATCCATACTTGGCTAGTGTGATGGACTTAAAAGAAAAATTGTGATAGCCTAGTGGCTAAGAAGTCAGCTTCCTGTTTGAAGGTCCGGTATCCCGGGATGCACTTCTAACTTTTCAGAGCTATATGCATTCAGATCCACGCGGACGTAAGTAGTACTGGGCAATGGGCATCATCTCGATTCTTATGAATTAAGGCCTTGTCAAATAATAACTGCTTTTAGTCTCTGCATGAACAAAATTACAAAAATCAATCAATAAGTTAAAAAAAATCAAATATCAATCTTTTGAAAATGTACAAATTTACCGTCTGTCGTCATCAGAAACTTGTAGGTTTCTCTTGGGTTTTTCATATAAATTATCAAACAAAACTTTTAGTCGAACAGCATATCGCTAGTGCGATCTAAACTTAGCGTATTGCGTGTCAAACGTAACATGACCTATGCTAATAAACACAGATTATACAACGCTCCTTTACAAAAGAAGCTCTACATATTCTGGTTTATTTGTCACGCTTGTTTTGAAACTGTTATCACTTTGTCAATTGTGATTTATCTTGATTTACTTCCGAATAAGTATCTTTACTGTTGTCTCTGTTTATCATAAGTAATATGCGTATATTTTATCTCTTTCTGTTTGTTTGGTTTCGTAAAAATTTTATACCTCCTTGCCGGTACAACTTTCAAGAATTACTTTCTCGATCCCTGAGTCATACTTTCGTTTTTATTTTCGTTCCCAAACTCAACATGCGTTTCAGCCAAAAGATTCCATTTTTAAATCACCCTGAATGTTAACTTTTTAAGAACGATTTATTATGTTCGAGATTACTTTACATTTTACATTCGCATTCGGGTTTTGCATTCGAATTTTTAATGCAGGTAGTCCAGGTTTGAATCGTTTTTTAATCGTCAATTCGTAACTTTAACAAATAAAATCGAAATCACTAAACGCAGACTGCATTTTTGAGATGCAATTATTCATTTCTTGCTCTTATTTTTTCTTTAAATAACTATCTAGTATCTACCTAGGTACCTATGTAGGTAGAGATTGGCAGTCGGTGGGATTGCAGACAGCTACCTAAGTGAAAACTGAAAATTAGGAACTAACAGTGTTTTTTTTTTGGACTTCCAAATTAATTATAGTAACTACTTGTATCAAAAATTAAAATTCCATTAACATTAGCATGTTAGTGACGCGACCGACGCGACATTGAAATTTTTATCCGTCCCAAAATCACCTGACGCACCTAAAGATACTTTAACTTCAATAATAATCTGTTTTTTTCAGAATAATTTTGAATTTTTGACAGTTAAAAATCTTGAAACGATTTAATAACTCGCAAAAAAAAAACTGCTAAAAGGTTGGAGTCAATCAATTAATTTTGATCGATTCAAAAATAAAATAAAACATTAATCGATTATTATCGAATCGGTAATTGAATTTCGATCGCGGCGCGTCACTTCCTAAGTTTCTGAACGGATACTTCCGCTGTCAAAAATGTTTTTCTCAAAACACGGCGCGCAACGATTTGGCAACTTTCACTCGGCGGCGTTCGAAAGTTGAATTTTATGTTGCATGTGTGTGCATTTTCGGATACATGTATCATAGCATAGAAATTAAAATGTTACGTGGTATTTTATAATCTGTTGTAACATGGCTAATGGCTATTATTTATTTTCTTTTATTTTTATTTTCAACTGGATGATGCCCGCGACTTCATCCATGTGGATTTCAGTTTTTAAAAATCCCGTGGAAACGCTCTGATTTTTTTATGGGATCGAAAGTAACCTATATCCGAGAACTCTCAGGAGTGCAGGTTTCCTCACGATGTTTTCCTTCACCGCTAAAGCAAGGGGTGTTTAATTACTTAAAACGCACATAACTCCGCAGAGTTAGAGGTGCGTGCCCGGGATTGAAACCCCCGACCTCCGCTCCGATTAGAAGGCGGACATCCTAACCACTGGGCTATCACCGTTCCATTATTTTTTCGTAGATATATAATACGATATAGCTAATTATTATAAGCAGCTGAGGCCTGAGGGAGTTAAATGTTATGTCTCTAATACACCTGCCTATGACAGGTACACTGCAGGTTTGATTTCCGGGAAAGATATATTATGTACATAACTACATAGAGGGAAACCTTGGGGAAACCATACAGAAATAGTATAAGTCCCGCCAATTGCTAATGCGCGTGGCCGCCATTTTGTGTGTCCGTGTGTCCGTGTCAGTGACGTCCGCACTGAAGTTTCGAGCTGATGGTATATTTTTACTTAAATATTCTCATTTTGATGTTAATGAGACATGGTTCCAGCGCAATAGCAATTTGCGGGACTATTAATAAAGGACCTTTGTGCAAATTTTCAGCTTTCTAAGTCAAAGAGTTTGGGTCAGTGAGTGAGTCAGGACTTTTCTTTACAACCTCTTTTCAACTATAGTCCGCGGGTCAAAAGTTGAGTGTAGTGTACACTGTATACACAGCATATTAATAATGTTTGCCTAAAAAAAGAATGTCTATGATCCATGGGCCAAAGGTTAAATGCCAGATAAAATTTGCGCGGGGTGTTTAAGTAGTATTGTCGGCAGTTTTCACACAATGTGAAAGTGTGTCTGTCTATCTATCTATTTTCGTAGTTCAACCGCTGAGGCGATCTTGACAAAAAATTATACGTAGCAAAGGCTAACAATAATAAAGGCTTGCATCCTGGAGACGGATAGGATATTTACATTTAGGTAATTTAGTCCGGAAAATATCCTGGTTAAAAGTTAAGTGAACATTTTGTAACAATCATCACCATCATCCCCAACCGATAGATCCACGCACATAGATCTCTTGAGGGACTTCCGCACGCCACGGTCTCGCGCCACCTGAATCCAGCGGCTCCCTGCAATTCGTTTGATATAAGTTTTGTTAAAGAATATTAGTCTTGTTAATTATGACTAATATTCCCCTTTCCCCTCCAATTAAGCGTAAAGCTTGTGCTAGGAGTGGGTACGACAATTAAAGTGCAACGGGTGTGGTTTGAACCGCCGACCTTTCAGAATTCAGTCCACTATTTAACCGTTGAGCTATTGAGGCTCTTAGTTATCTAATTCTAAGCCATGTATTACAGAAAGCTGAACAGTTTTCCTAATATAAAAGAAGATTCCGACGAATTGAGAACCTCCTACTTTTCTAAAGTCGGTTAAAAATAAAATAATGATGTTTGCCTAGAAAAAAATATTTTATTGTCTATGATCCACGGGTCAAAAGCTGAGTGCATATGGCATAGTAATATGTGCGGAGTTCAAAAGGGCTAGAAGTTAGAACCTATAGTCGTAAAGCCAGTTTTAAAAAAAAACAAATGCGCGGGATTTTACGTAGTTTTGGCGCCGGTTTCAGCCATACGTAGATAGAGTAATAAAGGTAGATACAGGAACGTTTGCTTTCTCATTCACACTAAAAAGAGAGCACAGATAAAGTTACTAATGTGATAAACAGAGACGCAGCTAACCTATTTTTTGTCCCTTATCGTGTAACTGGTTTTTTTCAAGAATACATACAACTTACATTACATACAAGGCATGCAACTTTAGTTGCGAAACAAACTTTGAGAATTCGTGGCGTAATTGTATTTCTCATGAGTAATTTACTTGTTTTCACATAAAAAACGTTTAATACAAATATTGTTGATCGGTTAATACAAATATTGACAACTAAACAATGGTAATAATTGTCGTGTTATTCATCGTTACGTCGTGATATCGCTATCTCATACGCGGTTACACAGTTCTTAAATCTACCTATTATTCTATCTACGCAGCCATAGCAATATGCGCGGAGTTCATTTAGGGCTAGAAGTTAGAACCTATAGTCGTAAAGCCAGTTGAAAAAAAAACAAATGCGCGGGTTTTTACGTAGTTTTGCCGCCGGTTTTCACACACGATGGCCGCATTATTTCGTCACACGGTTTTCGAACGCAAGCAAAGGTGATTCAAGACTTTCACTGTTAGATAATAAACTCGTTGATAAGCGAGGGCGTGGTGATAGTCGATTATTATTAACTGTGTTAAAATGCTTTGTTTATTAATAAACTAGCTTATGGTCGCGACTTCGTCCGCGTGGACTACACAAATTTCAAACCCCTATTTCACCCCCTTAGGGGTTAAATTTTTAAAAATCCTTTCTTAGCGGATGCCTACGTCATAATAGCTATCTGCATGCCAAATTTCAGCCCGATCCATCCAGTAGTTTGAGCCACATAGGTTTGAGCTGTGCGTTGATAGATCAGTCAGTCAGTCAGTCAGTTAGTCAGTCACCTTTTCCTTTTATATATTTAGATAATGTTTAAGACTAAGCAAAAAATCATCTAGTAGTAGGTAGTTTCAATAAATAAAAGTTTATTCGGCCATTAGCCTGATCACTGATAAGATAAAAATTAAAAATTACATCTTAGTACTTAGCTACATTGCAGAACCTGTCAATAATATAAAAAGCTACCGATAATCACTCACCATCACGTGCGAACCGGTTCATAGGCATAATAAGGCAATAAAATGATAAGTGCACGAGTCATCGATTCATCAACTGTGGTTAACAAGAACCGGAACTATGAGACTTAAAAGGTTAAAATAAGGCTCGTACTTTCACTGAGCATAAAGGGAAAGTATTGTATTAAGTAGCTCATTTTATTAATAGGTAGCTGGTAGGTAGTAGTCAATGAGTGACAGGTTATAGGATCGGAATGATCATCATCATCATCGTCTTAAGCTGGTTTGATAGACCCAGCCGCGAAAATTCAAATTTCAGTTAGTTTTTCGAAAATAGTAGACTAATCATACATAGAAGGCTCATGGTAATGAGTTTTGCGGGCATAACATTTATGCATCTACATGTTTTTCCATAAAAACTTTGGTCAAAAATACTCATTTACTTCATATTTGTGCAAATCTGGGGAAATGCAGAAAATTATCTTTCAGGAACAAATATGAAGTAAATGAGTATTTTTAACCGACTTCAAAAAAAGGAGGAGGTTCTCAATTCGTCGGAATCTTTTTTTTTTTTTTTTTTTTTTTTTTTTATTTTTTATGTATGTTCCCCGATTACTCAAAAACGCCTGGACCGATTTTGAAAATTCTTTTTTTGTTTAAAAGGGTATACTTCAAAGTTGGTCCCATTTCAATTTGGTGAAGATCTGATGAACATCTTCGAAGATAGATACTGGAACTCCTCAACGGATAAGAGTAAATTGTTCGCGATCAGTGTAATAGCTTAGTAAACAGTAGATTTTTAACCAGTCATAGCATAATTCCATGGGGCCACTAAAACTTGTGAAATAAATTTTTTTTACAAAAAAAATAAAAACCGACTTCGTTACATAAACACTAAAAATTGAAAAATAATTTAATTTATTACCGAATATATTATGTATACAAGAGTTAATATAGTTCCATAATAATATTTTTTGGGGTCGGTGCCAATGAGGTGCCATTGTGGAGTCCCATAAAAATATGAAATCCAGACGATTCGCGCAGCTAAAGCTAATTGGCACCGGCACCAAAAAGTATTATTATGGAACTATATTAACTCTTGTATACATAATATATTCGGTAATAAATTAAATTATTTTTCAATTTTTAGTGTTTATGTAACGAAGTCGGTTTTTATTTTTTTTTTGACCAAAGTTTTATGGAAAAACATGTATATGCATAAATGTTATGCCCGCAAAACTCATTACCATAAGCCTTCGATGTATGATTAGTCTACTATTTTCGAAAAACTAACTAAAATTTGAATTTTCGCGGCCGGATGTATCAAACCATCTTAAATAGGGAGGATGATAGTCAAATCAACGACTTTTATCCAACGAGAATGAAATTCATAGATGTGACGTCATAAAGTTTGACTTGTAGTACGCGAAAGGTCTAGATGGCAATCGGGGTTTGAGGCGAGGGAAGGAAAAAAGGGGTGTAGTCCACGCGGACGAAGTCGCGAGCACAAGCCAGTTCATTAGTTCCGTACTTCAAAAGGAAAAACGGAACCCTTATAGGATCACTTTGTTGTCTGCCTGTCTGTCTGTCAAGAAACCTACAGGGTACTTCCCGTTTACCTAGTATCGTGAAATTTGGCAGATAGGTAAGTCTTATAGCAGACATTCGGCGAAAAATCTGAAAACCGTGAATTTAGGGTTACATCACACAAAAAATTAAATTCTGGTCATGAACTAATAAATTAGTATATTCAATTATCTAAGTAAGATAACTATATCAAGTGGGGTATCATATGAAAGAGCTTTACATGCAAATTCTAAAACAATTTTTTTTTACGCATCATAATTTTTAAATTATAGTGCAAAATATGTCGAAAACTACGACTGTAGTACGGAACCCTCGTTGCGCAAGCCTGACTCGCACTTGGCCAGTTTTCAATAAAATTTGCACTCCTAATGTATTTTTCGTATTTTTCAGCAGACAACTGCAATTATATGAGGTAGGTAGGTATTGCTAATTCGTATAGTCCTTCACCGTGTTTACCAGTCACGCGAATTTAATGAGAAAAATCTGTGGAGGGAACACACGGGGACAACGTCGTCGAGAAAACGACGCTTGTAACGCGTATCCGACCGTGCGCTGAATAGCGGCTGCGCGATTGCGGTAGAATGACAGCTGCAATTTTGCATACAATTATTTTTTTTAGTTTTAGTTTCTTTGTCATGTTATGTAACATTTTTTTGTGTACAATAAAGTATTTCTATCTATCTATCTATCTACAATGTCACGATCGCAATCACATCTGATCGGTTGACACTCGCTCACTATTGGCTACAATGCATTGTTGCAACAAAAATAGTACAAATTTAACCAATCAAAACAATTGAGATTATAATAATGATTGATGCAGGTTTTATAGCCCTCCAGACCGCCGCTCTCGCTTCTGACAGCTTGAGTTGTCTGTGGACTTCCTTGTCGTTGAGCGAATAACTATTGTAACTGCGTGTCATGTTTCTCTTTGATAATTATAATTTTAACATTAATCGATAGACGAACCATTATTTTATTGTTTTAACTATGCATATAAAGTGAAGAAGTAGAGCAATTAAACTCACTGCAAACTTACACGCTTTATTTACTGACTTTGTTTGAAAAAAAACTGATCAAGTGCTAGTCGGACTCGCACACAAAGGGTTCCGTACCATCGAATAAGATATAACACATTTTGTGCAACACTGCAAGTAATGTCAGAGAACGCCATCTATATGTGATTTATGATAAAATTAAAAAAAACTACCTCTTGCATCCTTCACCCTGAAGTTGCCTGGAAGAAATTCGCCTACTGTACACCAATTGAATTGTGCTTTTTGCATACCCTTCGTCTTCGGTAAAACTTTACTTTTACTTAAGTAGTTATCAGAAAATGAAATACCAGTTAATAGAGATACATCAAATAACTAAATACCAAACTTCTCTTTATAGAGTTTTCTTCCAAATAATTGAATATAAAAAAATTGGTATACTATTAAGGTCTATTGTTATCGAATTTTCTAATCGCTTCACACGCTACGTTCCCGCTCACAATATTCCCCCGTGTGTTTCCATATCTCTATCGATACGAGATAGATGCATCTAAAATGCATTAAACGCAAGCATTATGTACAGTTTTTAATCATTACATCCGATTTTTTATGATATTATTTTACTGAGGTTTCAAAATGCTAATTATTAGGTATAAACACAGTAATTAAAAATATAAAAACCGGCCAAGTGCAAGTCAAGCTCGCGCAATGAGGGTTCCGTACTACAGTCGTATTTTATTGTCATTTTGCACGATAATTCAAAAACTATGATGCATAAAAATAAATAAAAATCTTTCATATGATACCCCACTTGATATAGTTATTTTACTTCGAAAATTGAAAATACTAATTATTAGTTCATGACCACAATTTAATTTTTTTTGTGTGATCTAACCCTAAATTCACGGTTTTCAGATTTTTCCCCGAATGTCAGCTATAAGACCTAGGTCTGCCAAATTTCATGATTCTTAGTCAACGGGAAGTGTCCTGTAGGTTTCTTGACAGACAGACAGACAACAAAATGATCCTATAAGGGTTCCGTTTTTCCTTTTGAGGTACGGGACCCAAAAACCGGTCAAGTGCGAATCGGACTCGCATATGAAGGGTTCCATACCATCGTATAAGAAACTAGCTTATGCTCACGACTTTTGGTTATTATTTTTAATTTAAATGACAACCATTTTGAAATTTTTGTTACTTACTAGCTTATGCTCGCGAATTCATCCGCGTGGACAACACAAATTCCAAACCCCTATTTCACCACTTTAGGGGTTGAATTTTCAAAAATCCTTTCGTAGCGGATGCCTACGTCATATTAGCTATCTGCATGCCAAATTTCAGCCCGATCCGTCCAGTAGTTTGAGATGTGCGTTGATAGATCAGTCAGTCACCATTTCCTTTTATATATTTAGATTTGTTGTTATAGAAATACACATTCTGTGAAAATTTCCACTCTCTACCTATTACTGTTTAGGATATAATAAGTATTCTCCTTATTTCTCCTACATGAGTCAAAACACGTATCCTTAAGTTTCCATGGAAATTTATTTATTTATTTATTAAACTAGCTGCCCCAGCGAAGTTCGTACCGTCTAACAGTCGACTCAAATTTTTTAAATTTTTCTCTTCGTAAGAACCATCCTCGTACTTCAAGGAATATTATAAAATGAATATATTAAAAGAATTAGCGAAATCGGCTCTGCTGTTCTCGAGATTTGCGATCAGCAACACATTCAGCGGTTCATTTTTATATATAGAGATTCCACAAGGTTCATCTAACACGCCAACGTAAAGCAAATTATTACTTATTACAATTATTGATTAATTAATCAAACCGCGTCAATATTAGTATGTACTTACTTAATAAATTATTACACTTTGTCACGTGCTGACAAAACGCAACAGCTTTTGTATTGTATTACCGAAGCGTTTTACATTGAAAAACCGACCAAGTGCGAGTCAAGCTCGCGCAATGAGGGTCCCGTACTACAGTCGTATTTTTTCGACATTTGGCACGATATTTCAAAAACTATTATGCCTAAAAATAAATAAAAATCTGTTTTAGAATGTCCAGGTAAGGTTCCCTTTCATATGATACTCCACTTGGTATAGCAATCTTACTTTGAAAGTAGAAAATAACAATATTATTTGTTCATGAACACTTTTTTTTTTCTTGTGATGTAACCACAATTTCACGGTTTTCAAATTTTTCTCCTAATGTCAGCTATAAGATCTACCTACCTACCAAATTTCATGATTCTAGGTCAACGGGAAGTACCCTGTAGGTTTCTCTACAGACCGACGGACAGACAGACAGACAACAAAGTGATCCTATAGGGTTACGTTTTTCCTTTTGAGGTACGGAACCCGAAACATGAGTGTATTTTTTGGATACGGGTTTTTAATTTTTAGGGTTCCGTAGCCCGTATCTCAACTTTTAATTATGGAGTAACTTCGAGTATATCTTTGGTCCTTACGCCTTACAGATTACTTTCAAGGCTGTATTGTTCAATATTCAGATTTCAGTGACATCATAGGTACTTGTAATGCACATCCACTGCGTTTGAATTTCGAATTTCGTCAAGTTTATTCCATCATTGCTATACGTCCCTCAAATTGTTATTGCGCTGGAACTTTGTCTCATGAAATCGAAATGACGTCATTTTGGCGTCAGCTGAAATAAAAATATACCATCAGCTCGAAACTTCAGTGCTGACGTCACTAAAATGGCGGCCACGCGCATTAGCAATTTGCGGGACGTATATTCAGATTTCAGTGACATCATACTTGTAATACACATCCAATTTGAATTTCGAATTTCTTCAAGTTTATTCCATCATTTGCTATAACGGTGAAGGAAAACTACATGCTTGAGAGTTTTCCATTTTTTTCTTTTCTTTTTAAAAAAACCGGCCAAGTGCGAGTCAGGCTCGCGCAATGAGGGTTCCGTACTACAGTCGTATTTTATTGACATTTTGCACGATAATTCAAAAACTATGATGCATAAAAATAAATAAAAAATTGTTTTAGAATGCAACAGGTGAAGCCCTTTCATATGATACCTCACTTGATATAATTATCTTACTTAGAAAATTGAAAATACTAATTATTAGTTCGTGACCACAATTTAATTTTTTTTGTGTGATCTAACCCTAAATTCAAGGTTTTCAGATTTTTACTTTTTACAAGACTTTTTACAACTTTACTTTACAAGATCTACTTACCTGGCAAATTTCGTGATCCTAGGTCAATGGTAAGTACCCTGTAGGTTTCTTGACAGACCGACAGACAGACAGACAGACGGACAGACAACAAAGTGATCCTATATGGGTTCCATTTTCCTTTTGAGGTACGGAACCCTAAAAAAAACCTCTCCCTCTTAATTAATAACATTTACATAATGATCATTAATATTACATTGTGTCCAATCAAATTGTTGCTGCGAAATACTTTTTTTTTGCCATAATTAAGCCTTCTAAGGAGTAGGCCTCAGCTATTACAAGGTCGAAAGTGCATGCGATTCGATGATTCGCGCGTAATTCGAACTGCGAATCGATTCTAAATTCGAATTTTAAATTTGACATGAATGAAGGAAAAGGTTTATTCCTTTTGGATCACTGCAGTAACACCAAATTAAACAACAACAAAAAAAGTAAGTACATAAACGCATCTTCTGTTTTTTTTATGTTTTATAATTAAGAAAATTATTTAAAAATGTTCAAGCAGTACACAGTACCTTTTTAAAATGCTGTCTAAAAATGTAGGAATGGGGGAAAAAATATTCAGTGTTTATTTATAGATTAGCCCAATTTGCCTTTAAAGCTGTAACTAAAACTTTAAAAAAATCACTACCATAAAATAGTTAATTATCTGTTTGTGTCGAAAAATCAGGAAATTGGTATTCATGAAAGAATTTCGATACAATATTACACCCCAGCCAAAAATGTTTGGATTTAACCATGAACTTTGTACCTACTTGGTTAAAAAATTATAAACTATCAGATCTATTTTCTCAAAAATACTAAAAAAAGTAATAGATCTGGTTTTATAATCAGATTTTGATAAAATAAAAACAAACTTTTAACCTTGACCTTATTCTCTTAACTTTAAACTTTCTTTAGTTCATCTTAACTTTTAACTTGATAAAAAACCTTAATCAAACTTAATTTCATTACTAATTGGTAAATTGTAAGAAATATTATTTATGTAATTCTTCGTATTATAAGCATACAAATCACAATACATTTTTTTGGTTTTGATAAACAAATTACATATGACAAAACGAAAATATTAACCCTGACCTAATTCATTTAACTTACTTACATTTAAACTTTCTTAAATTCATATAAAATAATATGTTAACAAATCGATATAATAAGATATCTATACCTACCTCATTATATTACTACTGACCACAATGCAACTAAATTGTGGTCACGTGCCTTGAAATAATACAATCATTACGGACCTTTTTACATGAGTTTCACTCTATTTCAAGATAACGTGATAGAATTTTAGTGTAACTTTCCAAATTGTTTGTTTGTTGGTTTGTCCTCCAATCACGCCGCAACTAAGCAAGGGATTGACGTGATAGTTAAAGACTTAAAGAGTGACATAATATATTTATATTTAGGAATAATAATTATCTAGTAAAATTCATAAGAAAATTCACTCATAATAAGTTGCCTTGTGTCCTTCACCAAAGATTTTTTGTATAAAACTAATTGAATTATTTATTAACAGAGACATAATAAAAGAAATAGAAAATATCGCACAGACAATACCGATAAATATTCAAGGCAACGCGAAGAAATTGTGCAACCAGCGACGACATAATGAAACTAACTAAACATTATATAATCCCAGTTACTACTAGTTTTACTGCAAGTTTTACTACTATTTATTTATTGCAATCGAAAGCGGTATTATAGTAATTAAGACGTCGATCTTTTATTCGGGAGGTCGGGGGTACGATCCCGGACACGCAGCTACCTCTAATTTTTTAGAGTTAAGTATATGCGTTAGCAATAAAAATACTTTTAACGGTAAAGGAAAACATTTTGAAGAAGCCTGAGAGTTCTCCATAATGTTCTCAAAGGTGTGCGATATTTGTCTAAGTGACGACTTACAGTCGCTTTTTAAAAATCCACACAAACATGGAGGATGTGAATGCAAAATAAACATGACTTAAAATTACGTAAAAATTTTATTACCTATCTACTGGGTTCGGTAATATAAAAAGTTTCATTGTGCATTCGAAAAACATAAAAAATATTTTTTGTTCAGGGTCGACTAAAAAGTTGCAAAAGGAATCAACCAACCTACCCATTATTATCTATGGTACCATAATTCGAAATTCAAAAATTTCACCGCAACGTCATTGTCATTTTAAACATGGAACACGCGTAGAACTATTTAAATAAATGATAGAGAAGCAAGCAAGGGTCGTACATCCGTACTTCGCGCGTTCATAGATAGACCGGCCTTGCGGTGCTGTTCAACTCTGTGACACACTTTTGAGTTGGCTTCAAGCCGTCGCGTGGTTTAATCTGAAAACAACCTTACTACTTTCACTGTAGAGCTATTTTTAGAACGACGCGACAGTAAAATATAGTTTTAATTGAGACGGGCGCAGCTATCCTGTCGCGAATTTCGAAATTTGAATTTCGAATGCGTAGACGTATGATATGGGATTTGCGAATCGTATCGCGTCATTTCCAACTGGGGAAAAAAAAATATCTAAGAAAGAGTTGGAGAAAAGGTTTAATTTGTCTCTTTTTAACTTGTTATTAATATACTGTTATGATGATGCGTTTTATATCTGAGTCATAATAATATGACGTGTCGATTGGCAATAATTTTTTAATGCAACCAAAATGCAATATGAAATTCTTATTTCAAAATAATTATTGTCAACGTTTCGCTTTTCGGCTACTTTAAGAACGTCTTATTTTACACGACTGCCCGAAAAAGGAGTACCTACCTAATTACTTTATGTTTTCAGATTTCATGTAAGTTTCTTTTATTCCACCATAGCGTCTAAATGCGTTATAGGTGTCACCGACAGTCCTCTGTGCAGGGCCTGCATGGAGGTCGATGAAACATCGACGCACGTACACCTGGAGTGCACGGGCGTAGCAGATCAACGCGAGCGCCATTTAGGTTCCCAGACCTCACTCCATGAAGCCCTCGGCAACCTGGGCGGTCTATTTGGCTTCTGGAGCGAGCTTGGATGGCTGGAGTGAAGACTTCGGCGGGGAGGGGTAATGCACGCACAACAGACGGAAACGTTTAAGTGCGGAAACCAGCCCAGAGTGAAGAAGAAGAAGAGCTTCTAAATGCCTGAAGAGGTTTTTACGTATGGGGTATCGTTAGAATATTAACATCACACTGGCAAATAATTTTTTGAAAAAAAAATCCAATATTATGGCAAGACAGTCATGTTTAACTATTTAGGGTTCTTTACCCGAAGGGTACCTACTGTCCGTCCTAAATAATGAAAGATTCAAAATGGCCGCCATGTAAATGAAAAAAAATTAAAAGTTACCATCCATACTAATATTATAAAAGTCTGTCTGTCTGTCTGCTAGCTTTTCACAGCCTATCCATTTAACCGATTTAGATTTGGTATAGAGATCGCTTGCATCTCGAGGAAGGACATAGGCAACTTTTGATCCCGAAAAATCAAAGAGTTCCCACGCAATTTTTAAAAACCTAAATCCACGCGGACGAAGTCGCGGGCATCATTTAGTAATTTTCATCACTTTTGCGCCCGAAGGGTGCTACCGGGAGTCTGGACCCTATTTGCCAAGCCTCCGCTGTCCGTCCGTCCGTCTGACTGTCTATCTATGTCAATCCGTAATTAGAGCCTTTGTGTGCGAATTCCACTTGCATTTGACCGATTTTTCAGGGTTCCGTACCTCAAAAGGAAAAAGGAACCTTTATAGGATCACTTCGTCGTCGGTCTGTCTGTCGTGTCTGTCCAGAAACCTATAGGGTACTTTTCGTTGACCTAAAATCATGAATTTTGGCAGGTAGGTAGGTCTTCTAGCACAAGTAAAAAAAATGTTTTCATGAACAAACAATTAGTATTTTCAATTTTAGATTTAGATTAGTGTAGGTGAGGTGTAATATGAAAGGGCTTTACATTTAAAAACAGATTTTTATTTTTGTGCATCATAGTTTTTGAATTATCGTGCAAAATGACGAAAAAATACGACTGTAGTACGGAACCCTCGTTGCGCGAGCCTGACTCGCACTTGGCCCGTTTTTTTAGGGTTCCGTACCTCAAAAGGAAAAACGGAACCCTTATAGGATCACTTTGTTGTCTGTCTGTCTGTCAGTCTGTCTGTCAAGAAACCTACAGGGTACTTCCCGTTGGCCTAGAATCATGAAATTTGGCAGGTAGGTAGATCTTATAGCTGACATTTGGGGAAAAATCTGAAAACCGTGAATTTAGGGTTAGATAACGCAAAAAAAAAATGTGGTCATGAACTAATAATTAGTATTTGCAACTTTCGAAGTGAGTGACTATATCAAGTGGGGTAAATAAATATGTAAGGTCTTCACCTGTACATTCTAAAACAGATTTTTATTTATTTTTATGCATCATAGTTTTGAATTATCGTGCAAAATGTCGAAAAAATACGACTGTAGTACGGAACCCTCGTTGCGCGAGCCTGACTCGCACTTGGCCCGTTTTTTTTATTAAGTTTTTGATTTATCGTGCAAAATGTCGAAAAAATACGACTGTAATACGGAACCCTCGGTGCGCGAGTCTGACTCGCACTTGATCGATGTTTTAATAATTATAATGCGACTTGTTGGTATCGAAGTCGGCTATAAATTTTTTTTACAAAAAAAATAAAAACCGACTTCGTTACACAAAAACTAAAAATTGAAAAATAATTTAATTTATTACCGAATATATTATGTATACAAGAGTTAATATAGTTCCATAATAATACTTTTTGGTGCCGGTTTTATTTCACAATTTCTAGTGGCCCCATGGAATTATGCTATGACTGGTTAAAAGTCTACTGTTTACTAAGCTATTACACTGATCGCGAGCAATTTACTCTTATCCGTTGAGGAGTTCCAGTATCTATCTTCGAAGATGTTCATCAGATCTTCACCAAATTGAAATGGGACCAACTTTGAAGTATACCCCTTCAAACAAAAAAGAATTTTCAAAATCGGTCTAGGCGTTTTCGAGTAATCAGGGAACATACATAAAAAAAAAAAAAAAAAGAATCCGACGAATTGAGAACCTCCTCCTTTTTTTGAAGTCGGTTAAAAAGGCTGAAACGCACTTCCCTAGCTAAACAATTAGTAGTTGTCAGCGGAGTGAAATCAGACCTTCCGTTCGGTTGCGACAGACGTTTTAGTCATTTTGCAACGTCCCTCAAGGCGACGGCGCTTTTTGTATTGATAAGCGAAACCGGGTCGCAAGGCTTGTCCTTGGCTAGTATCTTAGATACTTGGAACTTCGAAAGTTGATTAGTGCACTTATGTTGTCCTGGTACTCTAGGTTCTAAAAGTGTTTTATTTTTGACAAAGAAAGGCGTGCCGCCAAGCGATTTAACGTTCCGGTACGATGCCGCGTAGAAAGGGTAGAAACCAAAGGGGCATGGGTGGGCATGGGTTTAATAAAAACAGTCAGCGAGTCAGGCTCGCACACTGAGGGTTCCGTACTACAGTCGTATTTTTTCGACATTTTGCACGATAATTCAAAAACCATGATGCATAAAAATAAATAAAAATCTGTTTTAGAATGCACAAGTAAAGCCCTTTCATATGATACCCCACTTAATATAGTTATCTTACTTCGAATATTGAAATACTAATTATTAGTTCCTTTTGAGGTACGGAACCCTAAAAACTGCCATACCCCTTCCAGGTTAGGCCGCTTCTATCTTAGACTGCATAATTAAAATATGTAAACTTACAACTAAAGCTGCGAGCGTTCCATACGCGCCCTGGTCTAAGAAGAAGCCCACAAAAAACTCAGCTGGTTATTCTTGACCACTGCAGGAGTGTATAGTCCGCGACAGGTTGAAATGGCAATCGGGGAGGGAACGCCCCGCACACCCGCACAACAACCGCGCTAACGCAGTGCGGGCGAGCGCGGGTGACATGCGGGTGTGTCCCGTCCACCCGCTTCATAACCCGACTGCCATCTCGACCTGTCGCGTACTACGGGCGAATCTAAAAATCAATTGACTATTAATTATTTATTAATTAAAATTGTATAGTCCGTATAAAATGACCCCTCACGAGTCACGCGCCATTTTAATTCTATGGGTCAACTGCCATGTCAAAAGTATGGTTCACGTTTAAAATAAAGACTACAATACAATACAACTTTTGACATGGAATTTGAAACAAAAAGTTAAAATGGCGCTTGGAGAGTTAAATTTCTAAGCTATCTACTGATTACAGACAGATTGAATATTGAAACGGACGAAAGTAACTTATCGACAGATTCCGGATAGCTTGATTATCAAGTTCGGCCGATCTATCAAATTATAGTTCAAGATTCTTTATTTGCGGAAGCATTTGACATTGAGATGTAAAATACATATTGTAAAAAAAAAAAAAAAAAATAATTGTCCAGTAGAAATGTTTCGCCTTACATATTAGGCATGCAAAATAATGGGCTACTTGACAATTTTTTTAAGTTGGTCTTAAATGGTTAATATTTGTCCTATTATATCAAAAAAATTAACACTATATTTTTTGCGCCCTAAAAACCGTACAACTTTAATTTAAAAAAATATTTTTCTTAGACAGGTGAAAACACTGTCGGCCATGTTTGGCCGATAGATTATCTGTGCTCTGACGTCATGCATTTGTAAACAACAGCATAACCACAGAGTACATTATATATACTGAGCATAACCTACCAAAGTTTAATAAACATGACTTCTATACTAGTTTACATGAAAAATATAGTAATTATCGTTATTGTATCATCCGAGAATGTAAAAAACGCATCGATAAAGACCACAGGAAAGTTGTGGATTAGAGTGCCCAGTGAAATAAATATACGTAACACGCAAAGACTTGCTTAAAGGGATCCTATATGACTAACGACTTCAACCCAAATTTATTTTTGCAAAGATCACTTTGTTGTAAGTCTTACTTAATAACTTATTCAATTTATAAAGAGAAAACGATATTTTTTACGTTTACTATGAGTTTTTAGAAATATATAAAAACTAGCTTATGCTCGTGACTTCGCCCGCGTGGACTTCATAAATTTCAAACCTCCATTTAACCCACTCAGGGGTGGAATTTCAAAAAATCCTTTCCTAGTGGATACCTTCTCTTTACCTACAAAGAACACACTCACCAAATTTCATGTATCTAGGACCAGCTGTTTAGATGTTTAGGCTGTGCGTTGATATATAAGTTAGTCAGGACTCTAAATTTTATATATATGGATACTACGTTAGTCCCCGCGTGACATTTCTTTGTTTACATATTTTATGACGTCACATCATGGCTGACAGCGTTTTCTGCGTTTCAAATAAAAATAAAAATTGTATTTTTTTAAATTGGATTTATATATCCATCCTGCGTTTTTAATAATTGTTATTGATATATTTCGTTGTTTTAAGCAAAATACTATAATAAATAATCATTTATTGGACGAAATTAGATATGAGTCAAGTAGCCTATTAGTAAAACAAATACTACATATAAGTAATTTGACGCAAGTAGAATTCAAAATACAAAGATGTCTTAAGTTGAAAAAAAACCGGCCGAGTGCGAGTCAGGCTCGCGCAATGAGGGTTCCGTACTACAGTCGTATTTTTTCGACATTTTGCACGATAATTCAAAAACTATGATGTATAAAAATAAATAAAAATCTGTTTTAGAATGTACAGGTGAAGACCTTTCATATGATACCCCACTTGATATAGTCACTCACTTCGAAAGTTGAAAATACTAATAATTATTAGTTCATGACCACAATTTAATTTTTTTTGTGTGATCTAACCCTAAATTCACGGTTTTCAGATTTTTCCCAAAATGTCAGCTATAAGATCTACCTACCTGCCAAATTTCATGATTATAGTTCAACGGGAAGTACCCTGTAGGTTTCTTGACAGACAGACAGACAAACACACAACAAAGTGATCCTATAAGGGTTCCGTTTTTCCTTTTGAGGTACGGAACCCTATAAATTCATTAATGTTATGTTTAGTGTCATTCTATTACGTCTAGAAGCAAGTAGAATGTTCGCCATACAAACCAGCCTTACTTGTACACTCCTATACGTTTGACTACAAAATCGTGATGACGTCACACTTGGAAACGCAACAACACGCATGCGAGCGAGCGCGTGCACTCCACGTATGTTTGGTGCTGCGTTTGAAGTGATACTGAAGTTGCTTAGCCACGTTTGAATTGATCTGGTACTTGCGCGAGTTGCAAAAATATTATAATTATTCAGAGGCTTGTCAAGTTTAATGTACTAACAGAAGGAATAATGCCATAGTTTGATCGACGACTGTGTTGTGTGTAGTCAAAATCAATTTTGATTGGCCGGCACTCTCTCGCTATTGGCTAAAATACATTGTTGCAGCAGAAATACCATAAATTCAGCTAAGCACAAGTATTGATTTAGCTTTTCCATAATTGACTAGGAAAAAACTGTCATGTTTAACTTTTTATATGTTACAACGCATATAAGACAAAATCTGTACGACTGATTTAAATGAAATTTGTTCAGAGTGAAACCATATTATGGTTTGATTTAGATGTGATGTGATGACATGGATCCCAAACATTCGGTATGGACCTTCATAAGAAAGCTTAGACTCACTCAGCGGGCGATAGAGAGAGCTATGCTCGGAGTTTCTTACCAAAGCCGGTAGTGCAAAACTGTGGTGTGTCGAATACCCTACAAGATAATTATGTTCAGCAGTGGACGTCTATCAGTTGTTATAAGTTACTAACTGATGCCCGCGACTTCGTCCGTGTGGAATTAGGTTTGTAAAAATCCCGTGGGAACTCTTTGATTTTCCGGGATAAAAAGTAGCCTATGTTACTCTCCAGGTCTTTATCTACACCCATGCAAAAAATCACGTCAATCCGTTGCACCGTTGCGACGTGATTGAAGGACAAACCAACAAACAAATACACTTTCGCATTTATTGTACTGTACTAGATGATGTCCGGGACTTCGTCCGCGTGGATTTAGGTTTTTTAAAATCCTGCGGGAACTCTTCAATTTTCCGGGATAAAAAGTAGCCTATGTCGTTCCCCGGGATGCAAGCTATTTCTGCGCCAAATTTCGTCATAATCGGTTGGACGGTTGGGCCGTGAAAAGCTAGCAGACAGACAGACAGACAGACACACTTTCTTATTTATAATATTAGTATGGAAGTATGGATTGTATTGTACTGATGACCTTGCCAGTATTACGAATTTTGTCTCGGCAAGTAAATTGGCAACATACAAACGCAGCACAGTACTCACACACGCTTACATTATCATATCAGTCAGTGGTACCTGAGCGCATGTTCCACGCATGTGCATACATAAATATGTGAACTGCGATCGATGTTTTTGATACTTGCTGTTTAACTTGTTGCACTATTGTCGTACCTACTCCTAGCACAAGCTTGACGCTTAGTTGGAGAGGAATGGGGAATATTAGTCATTTAACATGGCTAATATTCTTTATAATAAAAAACCTAATCCCGTTGAACAGAATTTATTAACTCTAATCTTCCTGTAGGTAATTTATAAATAAAAAACTTGGTATTTTTTTTTTATTTTTTTTATTCAGATACAAGTTAGCCCTTGACTGCAATCTCACCTGGTGGTAAGTGATGATGCAGTCAGTCTAAGATGATAGCGGGCTAACCTGGAAGGGGTATGGCAGTTTTTATTAAACCCATACCCCTTTGGTTTCTACACGGCATCGTACCGGAACGCTAAATCGCTTGGCGGCACGGCTTTGCCGGTAGTGTGGTAACTAGCCACGGCCGAAGCCTCCCACCAGACCAGACCAGAAATTTAGAAATTATAAAATTCCAAACCCCTGCCAGGAATCGAACCCGGGACCTCCCACTATTAAGACCACAGCGCTCACCACTGCGCCAGGGAGGTCGTTAAACCGGTCGTATACTCAATATTGTTTTTTTTTTACAAATAATTGACCTATTTCTTATTAGGATTTAGTAGTGTAGTCGTACCAATTACGGCTATTTTGTAATCGAACCTTTGATTCCTTTAATTAATTAATTGAAACCCTTTTTAAAAGTTCTGTATTGAAATGTATTTGTGTCACGTAAAACACATGTACCAATAAGGGTAAAAGATTTAACTTTTTTAAGTATTTAAGCATTGTTTTAATCATTAGTTACTTTATTTAAACTGATCTGGGACCTAAGAATTTATTCTTGAAGTTTAATTTTTATTTGTTTGTTTTTGTACAATTGTGTTTGTAGAGTACTAGCTTATGCTCGCAACTTCGTCCGTGTGGACTACACAAATTTCAAATCCCTATTTCACCGCCTTAGGGGTTGAATTTTCAAAAATTCTTTCGTAGCGGATGCTTACGTCATAATAGCTATCTGCATGCCAAATTTCAGCCCGATCCGTCCAGTAGTTTGAGCTGTGTTTTGATAGATCAGCCAGTCAGTCAGACAGTCAGGCACTTTTTTCGTTTTATATATTTAGAAAATAATTTGGTACCTAAATTTTTTTTAGAAGTTTAATTGTAATTTTGTTTGTAGAGTACCACCACCACCTGTCATATTTATAACCACATCTATTCAAAAATATATAAATAAACGTATTACGTTCAAATCATAACATCTAAACGTCCTAATAAAAATACATGTAAATATTTGAAAAAAGAACAATAAAAACGGCCTCCACTGAACAGATGTCAATAAACCACGAAGGCTAGTATCAAGACGAGTCGCACGAATACGGCTGCGGGTATAAATGGGTCTTGGCCAGGCAACTTTTTCTCACTACTACTAAACTAACGTTGGCCTGTCACATGCTTATGCGATCCTGGTAGTTGTTTGATTGTGCTGGCGAATTTTAGTTACTAAGTACAGTACGATTCAAACTTAAATGCGCCTGCGTGAAGTTGCGAGACGTGCGCTGTTCCCTCCCCTCTACCCCGGACACCCAAAATGTGTGTTCTGCGCAACGTTGTGCGCAAACTTCAGGGGCGCATACGTTTAAATCGTACTATAACTGCAGCTATGCAGAGCGGAGATGAGATGTGTACAGTAAACCAATCCGATTTTTAAAAAACCGGCTAAGTGCGAATCAGGCTCGCGCAACGAGGGTTCCGTAATTCAGTCGTACTTATTTTTTCGACTAATGATGCATAAAAATAAATAAAAATCAGTTTTAGAATGCACAGGTGAAGACCTTTCATATGATACCCCACTTGATATAGTTATCTTACTTCGAAAATTGAAAATACTAATATTAGTTTATGACCACAAATTAATTTTTTTTTGTGTGATGTAACCACAAATTCACGGTTTTCAGATTTTTTCCGTTGTATGTATATAACTAAGTATTTGTTTACGTAATTAATAATTCCATTTTACTTAACTTTAGACCCAAATTAAACCTTCGCCAAAGTTTCGAAAAAGTCTTTGTCAGAGTTTGTCAAAGTTACTATGGCCCAGGCTGAGTGCGTAATTTTGTAATTAATGTGCGTAATATAGAACTAAAGTTACAATGTAGATTCTACACTATATTAAAACCCGTAGATTAAAACCACTCGAATAAAAATGTATGTCCTTGATAAATTAAACTTAGGTATTGTTAAACGTTTATTACGCAAAATTATACAATAGCAATTATTTCAGTTGATTCTAAGTTTTTTCCGAAGTGACTAACAGTAACTATATAGGTCTTGGTCAGGCAACTTTTCTCTTATCATGTGACATTCTCTATATGTATGCGATCCTAGTTGTTTAGTCATTTTAGCCCTTAACATAAGTATATCATATAACAATAATTACTAATTCATTAATATGAAGTATTTATTTTCTTATTTATCAAAAATGTTGTAGTGTAGTCACTAATAATTGTTATAATTAAGCACACAGTCGCTAACGACCGTAATCTATAATCTAAATAAATAATCAATAATCTGTCATTAAATTACTCGCCATTTTAACTCAATGTGTCAAGTGTCATATTATCAAAAATATTTTAGTTCTTAATTTAAAAGTGATCCGTACTTTTGACATGACAGTTGTCACATAGAGCTAAAATGGCGAGTGAAATCTCAAAAATGTACGCACTATATCGTAGACGGAGTAAAAAATCTAGACAAAGGAACGTTTGCTTTTTCATTTTTTTTCTTTTTAATTACCAACATAAAGAATGTTTAACAAATCCAATTTAGACACAGCAAAAAACCACGAATTTACACTAAAAAGAGAGTACAGATAAAGTTACCAATGTGATAAACAGAGACGCAGCTAACCTATTTTTTGTCCCTTATCGTGTAACCGATTTTTTTCAAGGAGTACAACTTTAGTTGCAAAACAAACAATGAGAATTCGTGGCATCATTGTATTTCTCATTAGTTATTTACTTGTTTTCACATATAAAACGTTTACTTCATACAAATGTTGTTGATCGGTTAATACAAATATTGACTACTAAACAATGGTAATTGTCGTGTTATTCATCGTTACGTCGGGCTATCGCTATCTCAGTCGCGGTTACACAGTACTTTAGTCTAGCATTTTTATTCAGTCTACGCACTATATACAATTTTTGCAAAATATAACAACGTTGCAATATCGATCGATTAGGTACGGTTACACTAATTATTAATTTAAGCCTTTAATCTCTAAACTAACTCAAATGACAGGTAAGTTTAAAATAAGGATTTATTACAAGACTAGCTTCTGCTCGCGGCTTCGCCCGCGTGGCCTACAGGAAACAAATGGCATTTTTTTTCAGAAACAAACATTATAACATCAGGACGCGCACCCTGAACAGCAACGAATAACACATATAACCTTCCAACCCCCATTTCATCCCTTCAGGGGAGGATTTTCTCATAGTCGTTTCTTAGCTGACCTCAAGAAAAAATCTGCTTTCCAAATTTCAAGTTAATAACATCAATAATTAAAACTTTCCCATACAAACTTTCAACCCCTATTTTACCACCCTTATGGGCTTTTTTAAAAATCCTGAAACACGTATTTCTTCATTTGTGACCGAAAACCCAAATACCAATTTTCATGCAAATAACTTGAAAAATGACGGACTTTCATACAAACTTCCATCCCCCATTTAACCCACTTAGGGGTGGAATTTCGAAAAATCCTTTCTTAGTGGTTATCTACTCTTTACAAAGAATAGACCCTCCAAATTTCATGTTTTTAGGACCAGCGGTTTAGGCTGTGCGTTGATATGTCAGTCAGTCAGTCAGTCAGGACTTTGAATTTTATATATATAGATCTTTTTTATGAATATCTAATAAGTACCGAAACCTATTAAACTGATACATATTTAATAACGTGTTAAATAGGTAATGTATGTCATAATAATCATAACAGGCTCAAGCCTAGTTAAGGCGAATAAATCAAGCAATAATTAACGTAATTTTTACGAAGCGATGTTAGTCAGAGCTAAGAACAGGTAAAATATACTCTTTCTAAATAAACAAACTAATTTTCCTTGTACACTAAGCTAAGGCCTAAGCCCGATGTGAAATCTACTATTGTTGCATAACTTTTTGTAAGTACTATGCGTTAAAATGACATTTTAGCAAGATCCTTCATTTTATTTAATTTTTTTATTTTATTTATTAGGTTAACTTTCGGCTACTTACACTAATACATTAAAAAAATACTTATTCTGAACATATATAACTTACTAAATGTAGTCGCCATTTACAACTTTTACAAAAATATGTTACAAAATAAATACTGAATAAGTCGATGAGACAAAAAAGACATGAAAGAAGTGTATCTAATAATAATATTAACTATGACTAATAAGATAAACTACTAAGTATGGTGAGTGCAGTGACAGGTAATTCATAACTTAAAATCTGCCTAACCATAAACTTTATCAAACTCATTGACTTATATATTACTAGATGATGCCCGCGACTTCGTCCGCGTGGAATTAGGTTTTTTAAAAATCCCGTGGAAACTGTTTGATATTCCGGGATAAAAAGTAGCCTATGTCACTCTCCAGGGGCCCTACCGCGGTTGTTTGACAGATACAATGTCACGATCGCAATCATCTCTGATTGGTTAATGCTCGCTCACTATTGGCCACAATGCATTGTTGCAACAAGAATCGCACAAATTCAGCCAATCAGAACAATTGAGATTGTAATAATGATTGATGCAGGTTTTAGACAATCACCCTGTGGTCTTTATCTATACCCTAAATCATAGCCGTAGTCGGGTAAAAAAGATATTTCTAAACTAAGAATAAAATCATTTTATCTCAGATATTAATAAAGAAAAAAATAAGTTTACAAAATCAAAAGAGACATTTTTATCACTACAATTTCCCTAAGGAAATGTGGGTCATGATACTATTAGAAGTTAGAACACCTGTTTTGACGCATTTACATAAAAATGAAATGCTTATAGGTACATATTTGTGTACACTCAAACAAATTCTATTTAGGTGTGTATATTTACCTTGGGTTTATTATTAAGCACATATTCTGTGGCAGTAGACCAATGTTCTATTCTGTGGTTTAGATATGATTCGTTCGGCAACAAATAGGCAACAAAGGAAGATCCACTCATAGATAATGGATTGCGTAACTTTGAACTGCATATTATGTTTATGAGAGCCTAGTACAATCAGTTCATGTATGTTTAGCTGTGTGGTGTTGATTATTTCTCAATAAACTTTAATATTCTTATGTGTTCCTGGTGCATTTTGTTTTTAATCATCATTATCATCACATCATTATCACCATCATCATCATCAATCAACCACTTGCCAGATACAACTAAGCATGCGCATTCTCTCAGAATGTTGTCTTTAGGCCATAGTCCACGAAATTGGCCAAATGTAGTAGGTACCAGACTTCTCACACCTTTTGAAAACAATATGGAAAACTCTCAGAATGGACACTTAAATACTTTATATGATTGGAATTTGAATGGGGTTACATATATTACCAGTATTAATAATACATAGGTACATATTATTCTCGTAAATACAACTAAGCCATGGCAAAGCACCAAAAATTGTTAATCAATCAAAATGTTTTATAATTGCTGACGTATAAGTATAATTTGTCTATTCAACTATAAATAGTAAATATCAAATTACGTTCAGATACTATTTTGTTTCAAAAAATGTGAATTATCAAAATCAGCATAATAGTTCGTTTCAATATTGAATTTCTGAATTCTGCTCCTCTTATTTCATAGGCTTTCAGATTTTAATCCTTTGCTTTTATTGAAAAACTAGCGTATGCTCGCGACTTCGTCCGCGTGGACTAAGCAACTTTCAAACCCCTATTTCATCCCCTTAGAATTTTCAAAAACTCTTTCTTAGCGGGTTCCTACGTCATAACAGCTATCTGGACGCTAAATTTCAGCCCGATCCGTCCAGTAGTTTGAGCTGTGAGTCAGTCAGTCAGTCACTCACCTTTTCCTTTTATATATTGAGTTTGAGAATTTACAGCCGGAATGAATAAGCACGAATCTACATATTTGTAATTTGTAGATAAGTTATTTAGCAATGTTGTTATTTTATCAAAAAAAACCGGCCAAGTGCGAGTCAGGCTCGCGCAATGAGGGTTCCGTACTACAGTCGTATTGTTTCGTTATTTTGCACGATAATTCAAAAACATGATGCATAAAAATAAATAAAAATCTGTTTTAGAATGTACAGGTGAAGACCTTTCATATGATACCCCACTTGATATAGTCACTCACTTCGAAAGTTGAAAATACTAATAATTATTAGTTCATGACCACAATTTAATTTTTTTTGTGTGACCTAACCCTAAATTCAAGGTTTTCAGATTTTTCCCCAAATGTCAGCTATAAGATCTAGCTACCTACCTGCCAAATTTCATGATTCTAGGTCAACGGGAAGTACCCTGTAGGTTTCTTGACAGACAGACAGACAGACAACGAAGTGATCCTATAAGGGTTCCGTTTTTCCTTTTGAGGTACGGAACCCTAAAAATCATAAAGTTTTGGACAAATACTATAACTTATTGATGGATTAGATAGATTGATTATATTTTAAACTTCAAAGATTATGTTATGCCCCACGAATTAGTATTTAGTACTTCCTACTTCCATGACAATAATCACGGTTTGCCATGACATGACAGTTGACAACTAGAGCCAATATGGCGAGTGCTTTCTCAGATTGTACGCTTAATAAATACTAAGGCATAGTACAGGCAGTAATAAGGCATAGGCAGTCAGCTGTGGTACCCACGCCTACAATAACTGTAAATATTCATTAATCACAGCAAGTACGTACAAACAAAATGGCGGTCCCGTTATAACTGACAGAAGAACGTCGCAACTTTTTTAATTGAAAGGGGCAAAGACTAGTCCAATTTCGACTCACGAACAAAACCGAACGTACAACTGTTAAGAACTGGTTGCGTTCAGTTATTCCACTCCACCTTATAACGTTACGCAATGGAACGTGTTATAAAAAGGAAACCAGATTTTGTAGCGGTGCTTTCTTGACGTGTTTAAATGCCAACAGAATTATCCTTTATTAAGACCCAAGACACAGGTCTGCCCGCGAAATTCAAATTTAATTTGGTTTTTCACAATTTGTGAACTAATGCGACAAAGTAGACTTATGGTATTCAAATTTCGTCCCTAGCAATATCATCTTCACAGGTTTATATAAAAATCTTTACTTGAAAGTGTCCAGTTAAAAAAAATTAAATTAGTCAAAATAATGACTAATTTGTGCGTAGCTCACTTTCACTGTCATTTGCACTTTCAAGTAAAGATTTGAATGCCATAAGTCTACTTTGTCGCATTAGTTGACAAATTGTGAAGTATGTTTTATTTTTAAATTTGGAATCGTAAATGAAAGTGCGTAAACAAGGAGCTTGTTACTATGTGGATGACATTTGTGTAATTGGATCGATTAATTTTGATAATTAACTATTACAACATAATAAATAACTGTGTACAGCGATGTTTCATTTGGAGTCAAACCACACAGCTTCACGTGCTCGGGATCAAACCCGGCCCAGACCTGAATAGGTGGCCGACGTATTGATGACCACTAGATTATGATAGTTCTTATTTATATAATATGCATTTATTATGTAATTGATTCACTTAAGATAAATGATTTAGATTGTAAATTAGAAATTAAATAAATTAAGTGTTTATTTCTAAAAATATTATGTCACATACTTTCCTTAAAATATACAATATGTTTAATTTGTAATATAACATTAATGATCTGATGAATAAGTTATAGAAATAACCACGCTTGGAGTAACTCTACGTAATCAAATCAGAAATTAGGGGTTGTGTAGAAGAACCAGAGTAGATACAGGTATACCAGAACGCTAACAAAAGCTTGTCGTTATTGTTTATACTACCTAAACACAATCCAATACCAATAACCATTTGCCTCATTTTGTAGTTTTAGTGATTTAGTATTTTTCAAACTCAAACAGAGTTTTATTTATTTTTATGCATAACCGTTTTTGATTTATATAGTAATGTCGGACGACTGTAGTACGAAACCGTCATTGCGCGTGTCTGACTCGCACTTGGCCGGTTTTTTTTAAATATAAGTAAGTAGTGAGCAAACGAGTAGTAGGGTCACTTGATGTTAAATTATTACCGCACATAAACATTAGACGCACCAGAGGAAATATTACTGCGTTGCCAATTATTTTTCTGCCCCTTGAATAACCGTATATTGAAATTCTATGTACAGCCGTGGAAATTCTATGTACATCTATCAGATAGATGACGATTAAGCTGATGATATCCTCCGGTTATAAATACATTAAAGTTGTAATAAATAATATTATAATTGCGTTTGTTTTTTTAACGATGCGATTATATAATGATAATGAAAGAGATAAGAGATGGAGCTAACGGGCCGGCGGTAACTGTTACCGAATTTTAATTGGCCAACTTTCTTTGGGCGTGCAGCTTTCAATTGCGTAACTGTGAAATGAGAAACAATTATGTATGTATTAATATACCGGAAAGGAAGTATTTTTGGGCGGAACTTTCTAGAAGTGATATTTATGTGAGATCGTTCACGCAATTATTACTGTAGGTATAGCTGGACTCGCAGAATTTTGCAGATTTCTGTATATTTTGCCATTTTTAATCCATACTTAATATTATAAATGCGAAAGTGTGTTCTTATATCTGACACGGGCGGCCCATCCGTTTAACCGATTTTAACGTTTAACCGAGGCACAGAAAACGGGAAACGATAAAGGCTATTTATTGATAGGTATAGATGCCTTTTCATTTTTTTAACCGACTTCCAAAAATAGGTGGTTCAGCCCGTTTCGCTTTTTTAAATGTATGTACACCGATTTTTTCGAGGTTTCTGGACCGATTTTCAAATTTTTTGTTCAGAGTCTCAGAGTTCCCAAGGGGTTTTAAAAACCAAATTCAGTTGGATAAAATTTTGGGTATACTTGCTGTAAAGATAGCTTGAATTTTGAAGACGGATATAGGCCGCTTTTTATCCCGGAAAATCAAAGAGTTCCCACGGGATTTTTAAAACCCTAAAAAACGCAGATGCAGTCGAGGGTATCATCATCATCTAGTATAGGAATAAATTATTGAAAGACGTATTATTAAGACTGAATTTTACTACATATTATTATAATTTTCTACCCGTAAGTACATTTAGAAAATTAATAAGGTACGTAAGTATTTGAAGTCGTAATTTTATATATATTTAAAACGTTATATGACTGGATTTTTATAGCAGTTTCTAGCTTTAGATTTAGTATGTGTATCAGTGGAATGTTCATAGCTTTTTTGTACATTATAATATTACATGAGAATGGGTGGTGCACTAATTCTACAGTGAAAAGGGTTGGTCACTGGTCATTTACTTTCAGTAATTAAATTACAATAGGGATGTTGCCACATAGTCAAATCAGCAACTCTTTATCAAACGTCAAAACGTGAGCTTAGTATGAAAGCTTGTATGAAATAGTGAAATGTGACGTCATTGCATTCGTTGTCGTTTTTCAGTCCATTTTTGGTTTAATCGTTAACTTAAAATCATTATTAAACATAAAATTAACAGAGGCCATGAGTTCTAGGTATTTCGGAATACCTTCTAATATTGGATACATATATTTAAAAAAAATTGACGTAGGCAACATTCCTATTTCTTCTAATCTACATAATAGTATTCGATATATATTTAATAATCACTACTTTTTTTGTGTAAGCAATATTCCAATTTCTTCTACTCTACATTAATAGCATTCGAACTATATTATCGTTGTCAACGAAGTGACTAACCCGTAATTTAAGTGGAAATTACCTTTAATGCTCCCACCTGAAGTGTGTGGCTGTTGACTTTGCTGCACATTGCTCTGGGCCTCCAGCTTCGTGCTTACGGAGTTCCACATATCAAACATGTTCAACATAATGGCCCTAAAGGACCTCGGAGCACGATCACATAAACTTATCCATAACACACTAGTTTAATAATAAATCACAAAGTCGCCGTAGCGCTCACCCATTTCTCTCTTCCATTAAATTTATTTAACACACTGCAAAAATTCCCAAGTCTCAAAATTGTTCGTCCGTCGTAAAAAAAACTTAAGGCTATGTCTGATCCCAGGTTAATTTGTATCTTCAATATATTGCGTTTGATATCACTATGTGTTGTTTTTTTTAATTACTTTAATTAAGTAAGTAATTCTATTTAATAAATACGCTTCTATAATATTTATATATTATAAACTTTCTCAAATGGTCAACTAATGTAAATACGCTATATTTTTTTTTTGTTTATTTAATTTTATTTATTCTCTACGTTTATTCGGATTTAAATATCAGTCTAAAATTTTCGTTCGTAAGGTTTTGGGTTATGATTGGGGAAGTTATATTGGTAGGGTTTCTTATTAATTTTAATAAACTAATTATTATTTTGTGAACTATTGACTATTTTGTTTGTGATTAAATATTGCAGTATAAATTCTTAATAAACCGTGATTATTATTTTGAGATTTTTTTATAAAATCGTGTCTCATATATTGTCGAGGTGCGGTCTTATGTATAAAAATTGGCTGCATGAGTCTACGTCCCGTTTTTTTCTCTTCATAGTTTGTTTAAGCATCGATTTTATGCGTCCTCTTTGCGTATCACACTTTCGTCGAATAGGCCTCCGCGCACATTTTAATTATTGAAAAAAAAAACTATTTTGACAAGTGACAGCGCGGTTTAAATTTAGAATCGTTATTTCGTTTTATTCTTGGGAGTTTTTTTAGCCGCGTTCTTGGATGCACTGGAGTGCAGTTGCAGAGGGGGTTTCAGCTTCAGGCAAAACGGGGGGGGGGAGGGTCGGAAGCGTTGTTTTCAACTGCGCATGCCCGAAATCGATCCCGCATGGCCAGTGAGGTGTTCAAAACTTAGGGTTGCTATACACATAATCGGATCGGTTCATTCGGCAATTTTAATTGACGACGAAACTGACCCGATGTTTCTTCAACTAAGTCAGACATTTATTTGGCTTATATAATCGGCAAAATGCCACGGATTTATTCTAACTCTGTTTGGTTCAGTCTATTCCTCGGCCAGCTGCTCGATTGCACGTGCGGTAGAATTACAGAGGTGATTGCGATCGTGACATTGTATGTCACGATCGCAATCACCTCTGATTGGTTGACGCTCGCTCACTATTGGCTACAATGCAACAAGAATCGCATAAATTCAGCCAATCAGAACAACAACAGAGATTGTAATAATGATTGATGCAGGTTTTACGAAATCGGCCTACAGCTGAACCGTTAAAAGCCAAAATTGGTTAAAATTTATATAGAAATTATTAAAGATTTGATATTCAATAGAAATAAATTTATTTACTTCATGTTGGACAACTAATGTCTGTGACTGTCTGTGACTTTATTACCCGTTGTCTTCGGGATGCAGATTCAGATCTACTTTTATTAATTTATTTATTTAATTGGTGTTTATTTGATGGAAATAAGTTTAACAAAAATGCTTTCTAACGAATTCGATGTATCGGTATTATCTTGAAATAATTCTGGTTGTTTTGGCGTTTTTATTTTAATGTTTAGATCATGATGTTTGATTCAAATGTTTCAATAGCTATCGCTTCCTAATTAAATGAAAACTTCCATCAACCATGGCTCATGAAGGCTCTACGTATTGAACCAATGTTCTCGTGCAAGCTTCTAAGCTTTGCCCGGTGAGAGTTTAAATGAAAAAGTATTTTTAAAGCTTCTGAAATGATATATTAACAGAAACAGGCATTATTTAACAGTACTTTTTGTCGAAATCTACATCAATTTTCCCGCCCGGCTGTGCCGAGCCCACTATGCGCATAGCAGCCCTAC
Source organism: Maniola hyperantus (assembly GCF_902806685.2). Classification (NCBI taxonomy): domain Eukaryota; kingdom Metazoa; phylum Arthropoda; class Insecta; order Lepidoptera; family Nymphalidae; genus Maniola; species Maniola hyperantus. The sequence continues at coordinate 2,732,463 of NC_048562.1, forward strand.
ACTAAACTAAAACACTACTTGCATCGCTATGTGTGGGGCATGGTAACGCGGTCTATAGTGCTCTACTCTACAATCTATGGTAGGTTAGTAGGTATATATAGCGCCGTCAGTCGCCTATTATGTCATTTTACTTTGATGTTCGCTGGAGTACTTTACTGTTGTTACTGTATGGGTGAATGTAGGTGTTTTTGTGGAACGATCTCCCTTTGTTAGCGCGATTATTGAATCTTGTATTGAATGTGTGCGTGTATATTAATAATAGGTATTGTTCTTTATATAAACGGTATGGAAGCTTGGAAGTACTTTTAGTGGTAGGCAGTAGGTACCCATTGATAATTATACCCTGACTAGCTGACCCGCCACGGCTACGCTCGGGTGGAATTCGGAAATTCGGCGTGGGGGTAGAATTTTCAAGAATCCTGAAATAGGTCCACGTATTTATTTCTTTTGTAACCGAAACCCCAAATACATAGAGTTATGATCATCACTGCCCAAATATCAGTTTTCATGGAAATACCTTGAAAAATGACGGACTTTCATACAAACTTTCATCCCTTATTTAACCCTCTTGGCAGTTTTATTCGTAACCGAAAGCCTGTATACTAATTTTAATCGATATAACTTTAAAAAAAACCGGCCAAGTGCGAGTCAGGCTCGCGCAATGAGGGTTCCGTACTACAGTCGTATTTTTCGACATTTTTCACGATAATTCAAAAACTATGATGCATAAAAATAAATAAAAATCTGTTTTAGAATGTACAGGTGAACCTTTCATATGATACCCCACTTGATATAGTCACTCACTTCGAAAGTTGAAAATACTAATTATTAGTTCATGACCACAATTTAATTGTTTTGTGTGATCTAACCCTAAATTCACGGTTTTCAGATTTTTCCCCAAATGTCAGCTATAAGATCTACCTACCTGCCAAATTTCATGATTCTAGGTCAACGGGAAGTACCCTGTAGGTTTCTTGACAGACAGACGGACAGACAGACAGACAGACGGACAGACAGACAGACAGACAGACAGACAGACAACAAAGTGATCCTATAAGGGTTCCGTTTTTCCTTTTGAGGTATGGAACCCTAAAATTGTTTCTGTGTTTTCATTTATAACTGACTTCAAAAAAGGAGGAGGTTCTCAATTCGTCGGTTTTTTTTTTAATTTTTTAATTTTTTTTTTAATGTATGTTCCCCGATTACTCGAATACGCTTAGACCGATTTTAAAAAATCGTTTTGTTTGAAAGGGTATTCAAGGTGGTCCCATATAAATTTGGTTTTCTTTTGGGGGAAATCTATTGGGCAAATTTCAAAATATATCTCGATCCCACAAGAAAATAGATAAAAACAGATTTCAAGCGGGTGAAGCTGCGGGCATGTACTATGATACGAATAATAAAGGTTTTAACACAACAACAATTCTATAAATGTGACTTTATAAAGGTCGAAGTTCACAAAAGATACACCTACTGCATTTCAATCAATACCCTTCACTAGTTCTCATCCCTGACTTCGTCCGCGTACATAGGCTAAACATCCTCTTGCAATTCCTTATACAGCGTGTTTGATAAATCGTACAGGGTGTTACCAGAAAGCTGGCAAAAATGAAGACAGGTGATAGTACTGATGATTACTGATATGATACCACAAAAAAAAATCTATAACTTTGTAAAAGTTTACGATAATATATTGCAAACATCTGATTGATGCTAGAGGTCAACGAACGTTGCGTAAGTAGGCCACTCGGAGTCAATTCTTTAGGTCCTCATAATATCTCCGCCGCGCGCTACGAGGCTCATTTTTAGGATTCCGTACGAAAGGGTATTACTAGACTCCGCGGTCTGTCCGTCCGTCCGTCCGTCTGTCTGTCCGTCTGTCACCAGGCTGTATCTCATGAACCGCGATAATTAAAAATGGTTATTACACTTAAAACTAATAAAGGACGCGGATTTTACTTATTTTGGAAGATCCTCTATTTATAATAATCAGCGAGAAATAATTTATTTGTGACTAGCTTATTTCGTCCGCGTGGACTACACAAATTTCAAACCCCTATTTCCGCCCTTAGGGGTTGAATTTTCAAAAATCCTTTCTTAGCGGATGCCTACGTCATAATAGCTATCTGCATACTAAATTTCAGCCCGATCCGTCCAGTAGTTTGAGCTTTGCGTTGATAGATCAGTCAGTCAGTCAGTCACCTTTTCCTTTTATATATTTAGATATAGTCAAATAGCCAATTAAATAAAGCCTTATATTTTTTATTTAGTATTGTTTTGTCTAGTCTCTCCTTGGTCTCTCATAACTCCTTGAAATTGGAGTTGATTTATAGAATGATAAATCTCAAATACAATGTCGAAGCTAAGACGGTGCGTAGTCGAAGTTGCGCAATGTGTTACGACACGCAACACGGCGTGTGGCGTGTGCCACAAACTGATGCAAGTTGCAATAAGTGTTTTATGTTGCATTTAAGTGCAACTAATGCTAGTTGCATATTTCTAATTGGCAATACGACACACTCGTAAGTCGCAGCATAGAGCGTGACGTGTGCCACATGCAGGTTGCAACAAGTGTTTTATGTTGCATTTAAGTGCAACTAATGCAAGTTGCACTAATCGAGTATTATAGCTAAGTAGATTTTATTGCGTATTCGAACGTAAGTTTCAAAGAAGACTGTCTTCGTTATCTTAAGAGCAACTAATGCTAGTTGCATGTTTTGAGTTACACTTGTTGTCAATACGACACATTCGTAAGTCGTAACAGAGATCGTGGCGTGTGCCATAAACTGATGCAACATGCAATAAGTGTTTTATGTTGCATTTAAGTGCAACTAATGCAAGTTGCAATTTGTAAGTTGCACTAATCGAGTATTAAATAGCTAAGTAGATTTTGTTGCGTAGTCGAACGACGAACGTAAGTTTCAAAGAAGACCGTCTTCGTTATCTTAAATGTTAACTCTTTCTTAAGTTGATTTCAAAACTACAGGTCTAAATTGTGGCACAAACTTATGCAAGTTGCAATAAGAGTTTTATGTTGCATTTAAGTGCAACTAATGCAAGTTGCAATTTGTAAGTTGCACTAATCGAGTATTATAGTTAAGTAGATTTTGTTGCGTAAACGAACGTAAGTTTCAAAGAAGTTCTTCGTTATCTTAATATTTTACTCTTTCTTAATTGTTAACCGATTTGAAAACTACAGGTCTAGATTATGTAAAACAATAAGAAAAATAAGTGTTTCGAGTTGCAGAAGTGACCTATTTGAACCTGATTTACAAAAATAAAAAGTCATTAAAAGTTAGAACTGATTACAATCAGGCAAGCAAAGCAAGCGTTAGTTTTCGTAACATTAAAAAACTAAGAGACTTATTATAAAAATATCTTAATTGCTAAGTAATTTCATCTGTTTAGTAACATCCTGCTGTAGAAGCAAATCTAAGAAGCACTGGAGCGGTTATTTACATATTGCACTATAATACAATTATACTTCATGCTTCGTACTCGAGATTATATACACTATAGGTAGTATACGCATAGCTAGTAGATACCGTCCGGCGTCCACTTCATTGAGATTTTTATAAAATATATTTTTGAAAAAATAGTTTTTTTTTTTTAATTGAATGTTTTACTAGCGATTTTAACATAAAACTTACTAACTATAATAAATACATAGATTTTTGTTTTAGTTGATTTATATAACATTTATTGATATAGATAACGGATTTTTAAAAACATAATTCCACGCGGACGAAGTCGCGGGCATCAGCTAGTAGGCTATAAATTACATATGTACCGCAGACAAAGTCGCAAAAAAAAGGTAATCTCTATATATAAAAATGAATCGCTGAATGTGTTGCTGATCGCAAATTTCGAGAACAGCAGAACCGATTTCGCTAATTCTTTTTTCATAATATTCCTTGAAGTACGAGGATGGTTCTTACGGAGAGAAAAATTTAAAAAAATCCTGAAAAAGAATCGACTGTTAGGCGGTACGAAGTTCGCCGGGGCAGCTAGTATAACATAAAAACGGGTTAAAAAACGCCCCCGCTGCCGCGCGTGGCTCGCGCCCAATGTGAAAGTTGCCAAAATCTTTTGTGAAAGCTGGCGAGAGTGGATCGATGCCATAATTATTATTACATATTACAACAGATACGCTAAAAGCAAACCCGGATGCGAGGTTAAAGGAGGTTCTTTTGTGGGTTTTTAATTTTTTAACGCGTGTGCGTTTTTTTTTGGTAATGTAGAAATTTTTAAATCTCGCTGAATCAACATTCCGAAATTTACATTCAATCTTTGGCTACAAAGAAATCAATAAAATATATTTAAAAATCAAAGTAAATAAATAAATAATAATAGAGCCTCGATAGCTCAAACGGTTAAAGGAGCGGACTGAAAACCGAAAGGTAGCCAGTTCAAACCCCACCCTTTGCACTATTGTCGTACCTACTTCTGGCACAAGCTTTACGGGGGGGGGGGGGGGGGGGATATTAGTGTACTGTTGTCTGTCTGTCTGTCTGTCGGTCTGTCAAGAAACCTACAGGGTAAAATTTTAGAGCAGTAAGTAGGTACAATACGCGGCCAAAAGTGATGAACATCGACCTTTAGAAGGAGATAGCAAATTTGTAGAGCGTTGTCTCACTCGTTGAGACTGACAAAACGTCATATAGGTATGAGTGACAGAGACAACACTCTACAAAGCCGAAATGTCATTCTAAAGGCCGATGTACATTACTTTCTGCCGCGTACAATGTTATTTTGTACTACATAATATTATTAAGAGTCATCATAAATGAGTTTGCAAGTACCAAGTACCCTCTGCCTACGCGTTTACATCATCATCATCTTCATGATCAACCCATCGCCGGCTCACTACAGAGAACGGGTCTCCTCTCACACTGAGAAGGGTTTTGGCCATAGTCTACCACGCTGGCGATTATACCACTATGTGCGGATTGGTAGACTTCACACACCTTTGAAAACATTATGGAGAACTCTGTCTCTCAGGCATGCAGGTTTCCTCACAATGTTTTCCTTCACCGTTAAAGCAAGTGATATTTAATTAATTAAAACGCACATAACTCCGAAAAGTCACAGGTGCGTGCCCGGGATCGAACCCCCGACCTCTGATTAGAAGGCGGACGTCCTAACCACTAGGCTATCACAGCTACGGCGCGTTTACATCGCTAGGTCTCAAATAATTGATAACTCCCAACATTCAAGTACCTAGGTACGTTCGCTGAGTAACTTAGTGCTTGTAGCTAAGTACCTAAAATACTGGTTTGAGCTAGCGTGCGGCGAGGACACGGTCCTAACTCCTAAGTTAGCCATTTTGTTGCTGTGGAAATTATTTGATTGACTAGCTTATGCCCGCGACTTCGTTTGCGTGGACTACGCAAATTTCACACCCCTATTTCACCCCCTTAGGAGTTGAATTTTCAAAAATACTTTCTTAGCGGATGCCTACGTCATAATAGCTATCTGCATGCCAAATTTCAGCCCGATTCGTCCCGTAGTTTGAGCTGTGCGTTGATAGATCAGTCAGTCAGTCAGTCACCTTTTCCTTTTATATATTTAGACTAGCTTATGCTCGCGATTTCGTTCGCGTGGACTACACAAATTTCAAACCTGTATTTTACCCCCTTAGGGGTTGAATTTTCAAAAGTCCTTTCTTAGCGGATGTCTACGTCATCTGCATGCCAAATTTTAGCCCGATGCGTGCAGTAGTTTGAGCTGTGCGTTGATAGATCAGTCAGTTAGTCAGTCAGTCAATCACCTTTTTATTTAAAATATTTATAGACTACAAGCCCAATCAGAATAATCAATCCCTATCTGTAGATATTACAATGAAATAAATTACTGCTGTCATTTACAAAATATGACATTAATTTAAAGGTCAAAATCTGTCTTTTCACTACAGGCAATCACTTTAATACTAGGATCAGACTTTCACCGGCTTTCTTTTTTATAAGCTACCTAGGCTTATTTTTTATCTGTATTATATTATTATATTATGCAAATCATAATACCATGTAAGAGAAACCAAACTTAATGTACATAATAATTCAATGACTTAATACAAGTTTTATTTGCTTTTTTTTTATTTGAATAAAATGTTAATTATTTTTATTATTATAATAATTACATTTATTGCAGAAGTGTAGGTAATTGCGAAATATATTTAGAAAGTATATTTTTTAAGGCTTTGAATCTATATATAATACTAGCTGATGCCCGCGACTTCGTCCGCGTGGAATTAGGTTTTTAAAAATCCCGTGGGAACTTGGCAAATTTTTAAATTTTTTTCTCCGTAAGAACCATCCCCGTACTTCAAGGAATGTTATGAAAAAAGAATTAGCGAAATCGGTTCAGCTGATCTCGAGATTTGCGATCAGCAACACATTCAGCGATTCATTTTTATATATAGACCAGCTTCTGCCCGCGGCTTCGCCCGCGTGGCCTACAGGAAAAAAATGGCAATTTTTTCAGGGGGGGGGGGGGGATTTTCTCATAGTCGTTTCTTAGCTGACGCCTAACCTCAAGAAATAACCTACTTTCCAAATTTCAAGTTAATAATATCAATAATTAAAACTGTCCCATACAAACTTTCATCCCCTATTATACCACCACCCTTATGGGCGAATTTTCCAAAAATCCTGAAACACATGTTTCTTCATTTGTAAACGATAACCCAAATACGAATTTTCATGCAAATGACTTTCATACAAACTTCCATCCCCCATTTAACCCACGTAGGGGTGGAATTTCGAAAAATCCTTTCTTAGCGGATACCTACTCTTTACAAAGAATAGACTCTCCAAATTTCATGTCTTTAGGACCAGCGGTTTGGGCTATGCGTTGATATATATGTCAGTCAGTCAGTCAGTCAGTCAGTCAGTCAGTCAGGACTTTGAATTTTATATATATAGAAGATATATAAAAGCCGACTGACTGACTGGTCTATCAACGCACAGCTGAAACTACAGGAAGGATCGGGCTGAAATTTGGCATGCAGATACGTATAACGTACTAGAAAGCATTTTTGAAAATCCAACGCGGACGATGTCGCGGGCATCAGCTAGTAGAGGATTAGTAACAGGGTTCCGTTGCGTTGGCACCCCTTGTGTACGGAACCCTAAAATCCGGAGAGAAACACCTTTTTGAAGTCGGTTAAAAATACAACAGCTATTTTGTACCATCGATATAAATGACAAGATATTAAAAAAAACCAAATAAATTAGCGCCACCTCTAGATACTAATGACAATGAGGTTGCATTGGTGCTAAAGCACTAATGAGTCGGTGCCATTTTGTTTGTTCAATAACCCTGTCCATACGAAGTAATATATAAGTCAATGTTTTAGACCGATTTTTCGACGCAAGAGAGAGTGAATGAACTGCCTAAAAACTACAGAAAAACGAAAGTTTCCCGTTTAAAAATTTGCAAACCTTATCTCTAACCTACTTTCATATATATCTGATTTAAAGTAGATCGCATACACGAAAACCTTTTAAAAGGCGCAATAGCCGTAAAAGCCGTAAAATGTAAATTTTCAAAACTAATGCAATCTGAAACGGGCCTTTCCTGTTTTAAAATTTGCAAATTTTATCTCTAACCTACTTTTATACTATATCTGATTTAAATTAGATCGCACACATGATATTCCTATAAAAGGTGCAAGAGCCGTAAAAGCCGCACAGCTGTATTTTCAGCACTAATGCAATCTGAAATGGTCCTTTCCTGTTTTAAAATTTGCAATCTATATCGATAAAATCTATGGATATCTGATTTAAAGTAGATCGCACACATGCTATTCCTTTAAAAGTTGCAAGAGCCGTAAACACCGTAAGAGTTAAATTTTCAGAACTAATGCAATGTGAAACGGGACTTTATTTAAAAATTTGCTAAACTTATCGATGACCTATATTCATAGGTAAAAGCCGCGAGATGTAGGTACATTTTTCATAACTGAAAATACGAAGCACAACCCTGATATAGCTGGTAACCCTAAACAGAGGTGAATACACAAGCATTCACGTCTGTTTACGGTTACCAGAATAAAAAATAAGATTTCTTTACAAAATCCTTAATTATTTATAAGTAAGTAGGTACTTAAGTAAAATTCCTTTGGTGATAGTATTTAGGGCGCGCGTTTGTGTCGCGTGTACACTCGTATTTTGACTTTCTTCTGTTGCAAAAATAATCCGACTCAATAAATACATTATGTGTTTTAATTAATTATGTAATTTATGTATTTTAATTATTACATTAAGTAATTTAATTAAGTATTTTAATTTTTGTATACGTTTCTTCCTATTTTTTTCTTTCGAAATTTCTCACAAGTTCAATTTTTTCCTGATTCCTCGATAAATTCCTTACAATTATGTCAAGAATATTCCTGTCATCTAATGACCTTACCTTGACGTCATCAGCCTTGCTTCGATGCGCCCAATTCCGCAATTGAATAAATGAAATTTCAGTATTAAATGTTAGGTTGAATTTCTCACGCCTCATTTGCGCCTTTTGCGCTTTTGCGGCGGCAATGTGCGGTCACCTTAAGATGAAACGCACAGTGGTAGAGCCGAGATGTCTTTCTTGATAACAGCTCGAACTAGCTTATCGTCACTTAATTTCTAACTTCTAACTTCTAGCAAGCTGTGATAGTCTAGTGGTTAAGACGTCCGCCGTCTAGTCGGAGGTCGGGGGTTCGATCCCGGGCACGCACCTCTAACTTTTCGGAGTTATGCGCCTTTTAAGAAATTAAATATCACTCGTTTTAACGATGAAGGAAAACATCGTGAGGAAACCTGCATGCCTGAGAGTTCTCCATAATGTTCTCAAAGGTGTGTGAAGTCTACCAATGCGCACATGGCCAGCGTGGTAGACTATGGCCAAAACTTTTCTCACACTGAGAGGAGACCCGTGCTCTGTAGTGAGCCGGCGATGGGTTGATCATGATGATGGTGATGATGATGAACTTCTAGCAAACACCATGTTAGTCAAAATTTGCGATTTTATAGGAGAGCGAAAATCTTGGTGTTTCGAGGTTTGAGTAACTCAAACAACTGTTGTTTGATGAACTGCACCTTGCAGTTACAGTACACGGCAGAAAGTAATGTACATCGACCTTTAGAAGGAGATAGCAGATTTGTAGAGCACTGTCTTTGTCGTTGAGACCGACATAACGTCATACAGGTATGTATGACAGAAACAACGCTCTACAAAGCCGAAATGTCATTCTAAAGGCCGATGTTAGGGTTAAATTTTTAAAAATCCTCTCTTAGCGGATATCTACGTCATAATAACTAGCTGCAAGCCAAACAGCCCGATCCGTCGAGTAGTTTGAGCTGTGCGTTGATAGATCAGTCAGTCAGTCAGTCACCTTTTAATTTTATATTATATAGATGACAAACAAACAAATAAATCTTTCCTCTTTATAATATTAGTAAGTACCTATAGATTATAGATTTCAAGTTTTTTAAATTTTTGTTAAGCAAGCATAGACGCGTGTGTATGTTAGTTTGAATCGTAAACGCAGTCACATGCTAAGATGGTACCTACTTAAATTATTGTAGTAACAATGTTTAAGGTCAACGCTTTACATAAGCATTTTCGAGTTTCGAAGGTATTTAAGGTTAAAACTCAAGAATATTCAGATTACAAAATCTTGCGATTTAATTTAATTTCATTTCAATTATTTTTTTGTAAAAAAAAAACGCTAATTAATAACGTTACTTAACGTTAATTACTTTATAAAAAAAATTGAACTCAATACCTAGTTCAATTTTTTTTTATTGAACTAGAATTTAGTGCATTAGTTGCGAAAAAAGGCAACGATCAAAACTCAAAAGCCTTAAAAAAGTTGTGCTAAATATTAGTTTAAAAACAATTTTCTTTGTTTTAAATTCTAATACAATAATAGTAGTGTTGTTAGATAATAAAAAAATAGATAATGACCTAAAAAATCTCATTTACCAATTGACCTAGAAAAGTACAAACAAAAATGTCACAGAGATAAATTTTTATCTTAAAAAGCAAATAGTTAAAAAATGCCCTTCGGTCCCGAAAGAGAAAAATAATATTTCCCAAGAGTTTCCCAACATCGGTGCTCTCTTTCTAACGCAAGGTTACGTTCGCGCTTGCTCGCTCGCACAGTATGCAATACATCTCTGCAACTAGAGACCTTGATAACCGCATTTCGTGATAGATAATAATAATTTGTATGCGGGTAATTATACAGGCCTTTTCAATTAAAAAAAAATTAATAGGCACCAATCGCACACGAACTTATTTAAAAAAACAAATTTAAAAAAAAATGGTTATTGGTAAGTACATCTGTAAGTTTAATACAGGTCTCCTAATACGAAATTTTAGTACGACGGACGAACAATCTTAAATTTTATTATTATAATATTTTGTCTAATGTACTCACATCCAAAGCAAACACAATCCAAAAAAAGTCACACACAAAAAGTATGGTATCACTAAAAAAAGGAAACTCTTTGGTCCTCGAATGTCAAAATCGAAATTGCAAGTGTCAGTTTGCGAATTTAAATTTCGGGTTCGAAATTTGAAAGTTTCGGCGCGTAGAACGGCCGCGCGCGCGCCTTCTGCAACACTAACTGAATTTTGTTTGGCGAAGGCGAATGGTTACGCCAATAGGTACAGGACTGTGAAGGTACTGGCCACAGGCAATTCGAATTTCGAACATGAATTCATTCAAATTTCTATATTTGTCTCTTTTTTTGTAACATTTTTTTAATTTTTTGGAAAGCTAGACCCGAAGTTTTATTCATGAATAGCTGAAATTCTGTCTAAGACCTGTATTGGGACTAAATTTTGCCCTAGATTACGTTTAAACGTTACCAGATGCTGTACCTACTCTACTATATTTGTGAGAGGTACTTATATCCTAGCCAGCTGTGGTAGCCTAGTGGTTAGGACATCCGCCTTCCAATCGGAGATCGGGGGTTCGATCCCGGGCACACACCTCTAACTTTTCGGAGTTATGTGCGTTTTTAAGTAGGTAATTAAAATATCCTGCATGCCTGAGAGTTCTCCATAATGTTCTCAAAGGTGTGTGAAGTCTGCCAATTCGCACTTGGCCAGCGTGGTAGACTATGGCCAAAGCCCTTCTCACTCTGAGAGGAGACCCGTGCTCTGTAGTGAGCCGGCGATGGGTTGATTATGATGATGATGACTTATATCCTTTCTATATACCAAAATTCGCACTTGGGCAGCGTGGTGGCCAAACCCTTCTCATTCTGAATGAATGAATGAATTATTTATTCAATAAAATGCAGCTACAATAGGTTGAAACAATGTCTGATGAGCCTTATACATTGCATGGCATGCTGAGAGAGACCTGTGCTCAGTAGTGAGCCGACGATGGGTTGTTGATGTCCATTTTTGGGCTGTGGATGTCCAATACAGGACTATGAAGGTACTCGTCACAGGCAATTCGAATTTCGAACATGAATTCGATTTTTTTTTATAACTTTTTTCTATATTTGGAAAGATAAAGCTACACCTGAAGTTTATTCATGAATAGCTGACATTCCTCTTTAAGGTTTAAGTTTTGCCTTCAATACCATAAATAAAAGATACCAGAATATCTATTAGAGAGAGGCCAGCGTGGTGGACTATGGCCCATCACTTCTCATTCTGAGAGAAGACCTGTTCTCACCTGACCTGTTGTTGATGTCTATTCTCTATTTTGATAGATTTTTCTATCTTTATCAACTGGGAACGAAACCCACGACCTTTTTCGTGCTACAGCTTGCCAAAGCTAAATTTGAAATTTTTTAAGCTTTCAAATTGAAAAAAATAATAATTTAAATGTGGATTCTTGGATTTCTAACATCGACAAATCTACTTAGAGAAAAGTACTTAGAGATTTTTTCTTTACCAATTGGGAACCAAACCCCCAACCTTTTTCGTGCTACAGAGGTAGTCAAAGCTTTCAGATAGAAAAAAATCTAAATTTAAATGTTAACCCTTCAGTGTTTTCCGTTTGCAAAGTGAACCCTTTGTCGGTCACCCTTTAAAATGACAGGACATGTAAAGTCCATTGAGCAGAACCGGCCCGAGCAGGACCGGTCAGAGGGTTGCTTGCTATTTAAAAAATTAAAACTGGCCAAGCGCGAGTGTGGTCAGCTAAAAAAACCGGCCAAGTGCTAGTCAGACTCGCGCACCGAGGGTTCCGTAGTATAAGTCCCGCAATACGCGTGGCCGCCATTTTAGTGACGTCAGCACTAGACTGAAGTTTCGAGCTGATGGTATATTTTTATTTCGGCTGACGTTCGATGTTAATGAGACATGGTTCCAGCCAATAGCAATTTGCGGGACTTATACAGCCGTATTTTGCACGATAAATCAAAAACAATATATATTAAATAAAATAAAAAACAATCCATAAAAATAAATAAAAATCTGTTTTAGAATGTACAGGTAAAGCCCTTTCATATGATTCACCACTTGGTATAGTTAGCTAACTTTGAAAATTGAAAATACTAATATTTTTGTTCATGAGCACATTTTTTTCTGTGATGTAACCACAAATTCACGGTTTTCGGATTTATTCCTTTACTTGTGCTATATGACCTACCTATCCGCCAAATTTCATGATTCTAGGTCAACGGGAAGTACCCTATAGGTTTTCTTGGCAGACACAACGGACAGACGGACAGACAGACAGACAACGAAGTGATCCTATAAGGGTTCGTTTTTTCCTTTTGAGGTACGGAAACCTACAAAGGTTTTGTCGGCCTTTAAAAAATTGACAATGGTACTGATTCTGATTATACTATAGAGTATTTGCATCTTTTTCTTATCATTATTTACCTAGCAATAAGAAAAACCTGTAAATACTTAACACTACAATAAAGGCTCTTTTTATTTTATTTATTTATTTTATCTTACTAATACATTGGTAAGAAAAAGATGAGAAGAAAGATGAAAGGGCAGACAAACTTAATTAAAAAAAAAAAAAAACCGACTTCGTTACATAAACACTAAAAATTGAAAAATAATTTAATTTATTACCGAATATATTATGTATACAAGAGTTAATATAGTTCCATAAAAATACTTTTTGGTGCCGGTGCCAATAGGCTAGTTGACACTTTTTTTAAGTAGGTCTTAAATGGTTAATATTTGTCCTATTAGATCAAAAAAATTAACACTATATTTTTTTGCGCCCTAAAAACCGTAAAACTTTAATTTAAAAATATATTTTTCTTAGACAGGTGAAAACACTGTCGGCCATGTTTGGTCGATAGATTATCTGTGCTCTGACGTCATGCATTTGTAAACAACAGCATAACCTCCCAAAGTTTAATAAACATGACTTCTATACTAGTTTACTTGAAAAATATAGTAATTATCATTATTGTATCATCCGAGAATGTAAAAACGCATCGATAAAGACCACAGGAAAGTTGAAGATTAGAGTGCCCAGTGAAATAAATATACGTAACAAGCGAAGACTGGCTTAGAGGGATCCTATATCACTAACGACTTCAACCCAAATTTATTTTTGCAAAGATCACTTTGTTGTAAGTCTTACTTAATAAGTTATTCAATTTATAAAGAGAAAACGATAATTTTTTACGTTTACTATGAGTTTTTAGAAATATATAAAAACTAGCTTATGCTCGTGACTTCGCCCGCGTGGACTTTAAATTTCAAACCCCCATTTAACTCACTCAGGAGTGGAATTTCAAAAAATCCTTTCCTAGTGGATACCTTCTCTTTACCTACAAAGAACACACCCACCAAATTTCATGTATCTAGGATCAGCTGTTTAGATGTTAAGTCTGTGCGTTGATATATAAGTTAGTCAGTCAGGACTTTATTAAATTTTATATGTATGGATACTACGTTAGTCCACGCGTGACATAGGGATGACATTTCTTTGTTTACATATTGAATGACGTCACATCATGGCTGACAGCGTTTTCTGCGTTTCAAATAAAAATAAAAACTGTATTATTTTAAATTGGATTTATATATCCATCCTGCGTTTTTAATAATTGTTATTGATATATTTTGTTGTCTTAAGCAAAATACTATAATAAATAATCATTTATTGGACGAAATTAGATATGAGTCAAGTAGCCTATTAGCTTTAGCTGCGCGAATCGTCTGGACTTCATATTTTTATGGGACTCCACAATGGCACCTCATTGGCACCGACCCCAAAAAATATTATTATGGAACTATATTAACTCTTGTATACATAATATATTCGGTAATAAATTAAATTATTTTTCAATTTTTAGTGTTTATGTAACGAAGTCGGTTTTTATTTTTTTTGTAAAAAAAATTTATTTCACAATTTTTAGTGGCCCCATGGAATTATGCTATGACTGGTTAAAAATCTACTGTTTACTAAGCTATTACACTGATCGCGAACAATTTACTCTTATCCGTTGAGGAGTTCCAGTATCTATCTTCGAAGATGTTCATCAGATCTTCACCAAATTGAAATGGGACCAACTTTGAAGTATACCCTTTTAAACAAAAAAAGAATTTTCAAAATCGGTCCAGGCGTTTTTGAGTAATCGGGGAACATACATAAAAAAAATAAAAAAAAAAAGATTCCGACGAATTGGGAACCTCCTCCTTTTTTTGAAGTCGGTTAAAAAGACTTCATCCGCGTGGATTTAGGTTTCTAAAAATCCCGTTGCAACTTTTTAATTTTTTGGGATAGAGTAGCCAAGTGTCATTCTCCAGGTCTTTAACTATATCCATGCAAAAAAACACGTCGATCTGTAGCCCCGTTGCGACATTATTGAAGGACAAACCAACACACTAATAAACAAAACACACTTTCGCATTTATAATAATGCGTAGTGAGGTTGGTATTGATTCTGAGCGCAACTAAATTTTAGAGTACCTATTCGCATCCTCTTCTTACTAATGTAATATGAAAGGGACAGGCAAAGTTTGACAGTTTTAAATTTAATTTAGAGCCGTCAAACCTCTTGACTTTAGCTGTCAGTCGCAAGCCTATTTAAAAAAAAATAGAGTCTTTAAATGTAAAATTCATGTTACGTCCTATTTTATCAATATTAATAAGAAAAAGACAACAGGATCGGCGCCAATTCTCGTATTAAATAATATTATGCCCTCTGATTCTCCAATGATGGTTTATACATTTCCCGCGGACCCCTAAAACTGTAGGGGCCAAGATCAATAGAAGCTAGGGAGATGAGAGCATAATACAATAATTAGGAAACCTGCTTAGCTCGTATTGTGAGAAATTACGTACAATTGAACTTGTACAAGTTGCTACGGTTTCGCAAACTTCCCAGGATTAAACAAAATTGAGTATTTTTGCAACATGGCCTTTATGCTTACCTCGGCTATTGAATTAATGGTTTTTTTTTCAAGGGACTAAAAACTTAACTAGTTATAATTCACTGAAACAGACAAATCTGTACGGTGCAACATGTAGCATGCGATATGCACCGCCCTCCCACTGCTAAACGTGCAGGAAAAGCCAGCCACCAAGCAAGCAATCCGCTGCTGTTCAGCAAGTGATATTTAATTATTTTCTTATCACTTATTTTCACACTGATATAACTTCAAAGAGGTGCGTGCCCGGAATCGAATTCTCGACTTTCCGAATAGGAGGCTCTCAGCTATCAAGGCTCATTGTGTCACGGTTCTACAGTTAGGTTTATTCGTTAACTAGCTTATGCTCGCCACTTCATCCGCGTGGACTACGCAAATTTCAAACCCCTATTTCACCCCCTTAGGGGTTGATTTTTCAATAATCCTTTCTTAGCGGATGCCTACGTCATAATAGCTATCTGCATGCCAAATTTCAACCCGATCCATTCAGTAGTTTGCGCTAGCGTTGATAGATCAGTCACTCGGTCAGTCAGTCAGTTACCTTTTCCTTGTATATATTTAGATACTAGCTGATTCCCGCGACTTCGTCCGCGTGAAATTAGGTTTTTTAAAATCCCGTGGGAACTCTTTGTTGTTCCTGGGATAAAAAGTAGCCTGTCACTTTCCAGGTCTTTATCTATACCCATGCAAAAAATCACGTCAATCCGTGGCACCGCTGCGACGTGATTGAAGGACAAACCAACAAACCATCAAACCAATAAACCAACAAACAAACACACTTTCGCATTTATAATAAGGGTACTGATTCAAACTACATTTGTATAGAGTGCGCTACGAATAAGCTCCTCAAAGTAAAACAAAAACAATAGCTTACCCATTACATATACTTCACTGATATAGACAAGACACCGCAAGTCTGGCGCAGTACTCAGTAACCTAATTTCCACTGATACGCACTGATAAGGTATCGGTCCATATCTCGGTCAATGGACGATAGAGGCGGAAAAAATGACGACGTTTGGCGAAATTTTTGTTTATTACTTAAGTGTAAGCTCAGAGTCACTCAGCGGGCGATAGAGAGAGCTATGCTTGGAGTTTCTCCACGTGATCAAATCAGAAATGAGGAGATCCGTAGGTAGAACTAGAGTAACCGACATAGCCCAACGGGTTGCGAAACTGAAGTGGCAATAGGCAGGGAACATAGTTCGTACAACCGATAGACGTTGTAAAGAAGCAGGGCGTTACTTTGCGGAAATCCATGATGTACCATGAACCAAAAGCTTAATCTGTATATATAAAATTCAAAGTCCTGACTGACTGACTTAAATGTATAACAACGCACAGCCTAAACAGCTGGTCCTTGAGACATGAAATTTAGAGGGCGTGTTCTTTGTAAAGAGTAGGTATCCACTAAGAAAGGATTTTTCAAAATTCCACCCCTAAGTGGGTCAAATGGGAGTTTGAAATTTATGTAGTCCATGCTACCAAAGTCGCGAGCATAAGCTAGTATAAATAATAATCGTAGGTGAGCACCAGCTCAGATTTCATTTGCATTCGCAATTATACTAAAATTCTGCCGATTACGCCGTCTGTTATTGCTTTTAGCATATTATAATAAAATTAAAACTCAAGCAACCTGGTGGTTAAGACATCGGCCCCCTATTCGGGAGGTCCGGGGTTCAATTCCAGACACACACCTCTAACTTATGTGCGTTTTAAACAATTAAGTAAACATCATTGCTTATAGCAAGCGGTGAAGGAAAACGTGACGAAACCTGCATGCCTGAGAGTTCTCTATACGTAATGTAAAGGTGTGTAAAGTCTGCCAATCCGCACTTGGTCAGTGTGGTGGACCAAGGCCAAACCCTGAGAGGCCGGTGCTCGTAGTGAATTGGCGATAAGTTGATGAAAATATATCATAACATATTGCATGCTAATAGGCAGAATTTGGCTGTACCTTGCTTTTTTGTAACATCTTCATTGTTTACATAATATGTTCGCAATAAAGAAATTTGAATTGAATTGAATTGAATTGACAACGGTTTAGAGCCGCACAAGCTATATTTATAATTTAACCGTTCGTCGTCATCTGCGCTGCCATTGCAGGTAACAATTATACACTTACCAGCTGGTGGGATCGCTAAAAAGAGTTTTTAGGGTTCCGTACCTCAAAAGGAAAACGGAACCCTTATAGGATCACTTTCTTGTCTGTCTGTCAAGAAACCTATAGGGTAGGTACTTCCCGTTGACCTAGAATCATGAAATTTGGCAGGAAGGTAGGTCTTATAGCAGACATGAGGAGAAAAATCTGAAAACCGTTAATTTGTGGTTAGATCACCAAAAAAAAAATGTGTTCATGAACAAATAATTAGTTTTTTTAATTTTCCTGTACTTTCTAAAACAGATTTTTATTTATTTTTGTGCATAATAGTTTTTGATTTATCGTGCATAATGTCGAAAAAATTCGACTGTAGTACGGAACCCTCGGTGCGCGAGCTTGGCCGGTTTTTTAAATCGATTTTACCTTTTAATTTTTCCCACTGAAGCTCGAATCAGCAGCATCCACTTACCTGAGAAAGAAAATTCTTATAATTTTTTTTACTATACTAGATGATCCTATAGCGAAGACGCGGGTGTCATCCATACTTCCATACTAATATTATAAATGCGAAAGTGTGTCTACCTGTCTGTCTGTCTGTCTGTCTGCTAGCCTTTCACGGCCCATCCGTTCAACCGATTTCGACGAATTTTGGTTCAGAGATAGCTTAGATCCCGGGGAAGGACATAGGCTACTTTTTATCGCGGATAATCAAAGAGTTCCCGTGGGATTTTTAAGAAACGTAAGAAGTCGCGGACATCATCTAGTCTAATATGTTATTATCATTATCAACCATCGCTGGCTCACTACTAAGGACGGTCGAACCTTCTCTCAAAATGAGAAAGGTTATTTACTAAGATAGTGTGGCTACCTTATTTATTTATATTCGTACTAGATGATGCTTGCGAATTCGTTGACATGGATTTAGGTTTTTAAAAATCCCGTGGGAACTCTTTGATTTTCCGGGATAAAAAGTAGCCTATGTCCTTCCCCGCGATGTATGCTATCTCTATACCAAATTTCGTCAAAATCGGTTAAACTGATAAGCCGTGAAAAGCTAGCAGACAGACTGACAGACAGACACACTTTCGCATTCATAATATTTGTATGGATTAGTAGGGATAAACTGGATATTATACTAGATGTCTCGCCCCGGCTTCATCTTCATAACAAGCGCAACACTACTGAGTACGAGTCCCATCTCATAGTGAAAATTCATAACTCATATCATACAGAGACTAGGTATAGATAGGTACCAGTTTTGTTAATATTTAAGCCGTTAGTAAATCTAAACGTCATCATTAACCATGTAGGTCCTAAAGTACCTGTCAACTAAACTAACATAAAATAAATGTGCCTCAAACAGGTCTCATCGTGCATCTAACGGTTGCATCCCGGATCCGAGTAACTACAGGCTACAGACATAAAAATACTCCACAGATTACGTATATAAACAGCTGTGCGAAACTGTGTCAATAGCGGTCTTCCAACGGTACAAAAAGAAAAAAAAATCGCCGCTACTCGACAACAGATGGCGTTTGTTTACCGAAATGGGAAAACTCTTTTTCATATTTTCTCGGAAACTAAAATAGGCTGCAGTAATAATATAGGTTTGTGTGTCTCATTATTTCTATATTAATGTGTTTAAGAGGTAAATTTTGATACTTTGGATTTAGAGGGCTAGCCACGGAACTAATGAATCGAATTTGAAAATTCTTTAATTAATCCAAGTGCTTTAGATTATATTATTATTATCACGCAGGAAAAATAAATGTAGGATAGGTACATTATTATGACAAATGAAGTGACTTTAAAATTGTTTATAGGTACACAATAACATAATAAGTATACAAATTACTTCACGTGCGTGTGTTATCTAGTTTTTTTTTCAATAAATAATAGGTCAAAGAGATAAGAGTACTTCAATTGAAGAGTAATTATTGTTTTATCTTCAATACTGTAAGAAAAAATGTCACTGGCGCTCGACAATAGATGGCGCTAGTTTATAGTAATAAAAACCTTTTCTTATTACCATTTTCTTACAAATTAATAATACCACTGTTATGTAAATTAAAACTAGGCAGGTGCCTATAAAAATTTGTGTGTAATGTAATGTTTTAACGTGTTTAATAATGTAGGTCAAAGATAACAACACTTCAACTCCGTGAGTAATTTATGTTTTATCAATTATTTACAAAAACAAATTACGTAGGTATGCAATCATTATAGCATACCTATTACCTACGCTACTTGATTAATGATACATGATTAGTATATACCGCTAGATGACACTAATAAATAATTTAGTTATGTGATAAAAGGTTTGAATCGAAGTTCTAGTAAAATGGTTCTTACATATTATGTTATGTGCAGTTATTAGGCTATTACATAATAGATGGCGGTATCTTAGGAATGACGAAAGAAAACCTTAATTTTCCTAAAGGTAGGTACGGAACGTTACGAGCTAATTAAAAATCATTGACAAAACCTTACTTATTTTCCTTTCAGAAGCGATTTTCCCCGAGTCATTTATTTATATTTAGCTTTGATATCTACATAGACTACGTATCGACACCACAGGATACTTAGATGTCCATTGTCAATAATCATGTGTGTGTGTGCGTGTGTTTGTAAGTTTTCTTGTTAAATAAAATGCCGAATTTAAGAAATTTCGTCCTTCCGCAAATTTTCCCAGTGGGTTAACCCACTGCGGAAAAGCCCAAAAAGAGGGTTATGTGTTTTACCTGAATGTATATATGTCCGTTCCATCTGTGTCTGTAAGAAATAGGATTTTTAAGTTTTATAAAAAAACTAGATGATGCCCGCGACTTCGTCCGCCTGGATTAAGGTTTTAAAAATCCTGTGGGAACTCTTCAATTTTCCGGTATAAAAAGTAGCCTATGTCCTTCCTCGGGATGCAAGCTATCTCTGTACCTACCACTTCAAAATCGGTTTAACGGTTGAGCCGTGAAAAGCTGGCAAACAGACAGACAGACAAACAGACACACTTTCGCATTTATAATATTAATATGGATTTGAACATGTTGGAGATCATCTCCAATATGTATTCTGGAAGCTTATTATAAAACTTAAATAATAATTGGCTGATGCCCGCGACTTCGTCCGCGTGGAATTAGGTTTGTAAAGATCCCGTGAGAACTCTCTGATTTTCCGGGATAAAAAGTAGCCTATGTCACTCTTCAGGTCTTTATCTATACCCATGCAAAAATCACGCCAATCCGTTGCGACGCGATTGAAGGACAAACCAACAAACAAACACACTTTCGCATTTATAATAAGGGTACTGATTAGGTTAGGTTTAAAGACTTTATTTTCTCAAAAAGAACAAAAGTTCACTTACATGAGAACAATTTTAAACTTAAATATAGAAGAAAACATTATTTATGATACGGTGAATTTATACAATAATAAAACTAGTACCTATATATTTAAAACTATAGTGTTTGACAATATTTTTTAATTTTTCTTTAAATTTTGGAAAAGATTTTTCGTTAAAAATGTCTTTCGGCAAGTTATTATATAGTAGTACTCCCTCAAACTGTATAGTTTTCACCCCACAATTAGTCCTAGCTTTAGTTAATTGTTTGTTTTGTGCATTAAACCAAAAATCCGTTAAAGATGAGCGCGCATTGTTTATTTATAAATCGACAAAGAAGCCGGTGTAGTATCGATCGCTCGGTGCCTCAGTGGCCTATAAATGGAGGTGTATTTATAGCGGGAAACAGAACTACGGACGCCTGGGTGTGCTGCCTACACTGTACAGGCGTGAAGCCTTTGTCTACCCCTATAGAGCCTGAAAAAAAGATAAGGTCTGTTGGCAAACCAAAATAAAAATCAATGAGCTACAGTTACAACGTAGGTCCCCTATCGGTCTTTTATCGAAGCCCAAAAGGAGGGTTATGTGTTTTACCTGAATGTATGTATATTTGTCCGTTCCACCCGTGTCTGTAAGAAATGGGATTTTCAAGTTCTAAAAACTAGATGATTTAGCGTTTCGGTACGATGCCGTGTAGAAACCAAAAGGGGCATAGGTTTAATAAAAACTGCCATACCCCTTCCAAGTCAGCCCGGTTCCATCTTAGACTACATCATCACTTACCACTAGGTGAGATTGCAGTCAAGGGCTAAATTGTATCGGAATTAAAAAAAAACATAATCATGATCAACCCATCGCCGGATTATTACAGAACACGGGTCTTCTTTCAGAATGAGAAGTGGTCTGGCCATAGTCTACCCACACTAGTGCACCGTCTCTGTCGTTGAGACCGACAAAACATCATATAGGTATACGGTGGCGGAGACAACGCTCTACAAAGCCGAAATGTCATTCTAAAGGCCGATGTAAATTACTTTCGGCCGCGTACTGTACACGAATATCCAAAAATATAACAATAGAACTGCACCAAAAATACCTCACCTGACGCAGTAGTGGTGGCCACAGTTGTTATCGATAAAGTGGTGGCCGTCGATGTCGAAGTTTCATTCGATGTATTCGATGTGTTTGCCGCGTTAGTCATTTCCACAATCCGATCCACTGCTATTCGATTCCCGGGTAATATCCCTGTGTTTTCCGTTGTTGTTTCTTCGATGATTTCAGTCTCTTCGACCTGAGGGCTTGGCGCTGCTTGGCTAAAATCATTGGCCACGATAACATTGACAGTTGTTAAAGACTCCATATCAGAATTTTCTCCTTGAACATGAGAGTTGTCGATGTAAACTGCAGCGGAACGCGCACCGAGTGTCTCCATAACACTCTCGGCTAGTGAACGAGTCGATAACTCGTCGATATCGATATCCTGTTTGATATCGATTATAATTTGATGTCGCTTCCCTGAACCGGACGGGCTTTGTACTTGGTGGACGCTGACTTGCGCCTCTGTACCAGGTTGTGACATGTGATGTTGAATGACATGAGTCAACTGACCTTCCAGGGTATTATCTCGATTGCCCGCCATTTTTATTTTGTGTATCGATAATTAACTAAATCGATTATATTTGTTGTAGCGAAAACTCATTCGTGAATTATTCAAAAATTCACCATTCGCTCACTCGATCTTCGATTATATTTATCGGGAACTGACTCGATACATCAGAATTTAGATTTACTTCTCAAATATCGATATAACTCACTCTCAGCATTCAAATTCGAACACACAATTCAGCGATCAGACTTTTGAATTATTACTTTCTTTATTTATGTTTTTCAGTCGTTTGTTACACCCTTTTTTTGAATAATTATTACTCTGTTTTTTTTTCAGCCGTTGTCACACGCTTTTTTTTTAATAAATACGCGCGTATTCCTTATAATAATGAACACAACTATCACACATTGAATAATTTCCTTCACTAGGCTGGGGAGCGTCCTTGATACATGTCCTACTGCACTGCAGGGCGCAGATGCATTGGAACTAGGTCAGGGGTCGTCATCCTAATTTTTTTTTTGATATATTCTTGAAGTCTTTGTGCGTTTGTATTGGCAGTGTTGGTTGGTGGAGGCACAGTGGTTCACATCGTTACATCTGTGTCACAGTTTGTCCTCTGTGTCGCTGGTGTGCTGGGGCACAGTGACACAGTGTCCTTATTTCGGAACGCGGTCCGCGATCGCGGCCGTGTCGTAGCCACTGTGAGGCCTACGAGGCGTAGCGCTACGCCGCGCAGCGTAGCGCCCACGTAGCTCACTTCCGTAAACCGATCCGGGGATGTATCGCGAGATATTTTTTTCAGGAAAATAAGGATTCACATTCATTTACTATTTTATTTTTAAAAGGCTAGGATTTAATACTTTTAACAACACAATTTCAACCCCTACCTCTTCAATAAATAAAAAAAATTAAACTTTCACTTTAGACAGTAAATATCATGTATATGTAATATGATTTTTATCACATATGAGTTTCAATTTGTGGTTTTGTATAAGATTTTTGAGTAAGTTTACTTTCTCAAAAATAATTTCTATTCCGTCAAAATCAACCTACTAGTTCATATCTCCAAAACACACCCTAAAATATCTTCAGCTCCACTCACAATCTATCCCTACAAGCTTTCCTCATGTAGAGCAGTGCACATTTACCGACACGTGCCTACGCATGCGTAGACCACCCCCATCTCTCCTCTCCCTCGCACCACATGTCTGTCTCCCTCTGTCCTTCGATCGTTCGGGAATGACGAAAAAGGCACATAATCGAATTTATGTCGGTCCCGGCGAGTATGTATCTAATGTACTGATTGCAGAAAAACTACTTTTTTTGGTCAAAAAATTTTTTTTTCGTTTGCTATTACCTGCTAGTAATCGCTCGCGACTTCGCTCTCTTGGGAATTTCGAAAAATTTAGTCTTATTTCTTGTCAACATTATGAAAGGAAACTTTGTGACAAAATTTCAACTTTCTGAGTCAAACTGTTTGGGCTGGGCGTTAATGAGTCAGTCAAGACTTTTCTTTTTGTATACTTACTGTTTTAGATTGTTCTGGTTCCTCATTAGTCTAGTGGTTATTATGTTTCACTGTGGATGACGAGGTCCTGGGTTCGATTCCCGGGTCGAGACAAAAAAACTGGTCTGGGTTTTTCTGTTCAGAAATTTTCAGACCTCAGTACGAGCTCGGAGTTACGAAGTTTGTGGTGTGTCCCCTGAGCCTCAGAGAGCACGTTAAGTCATCGGTCTTGCGCCTGATAACTCTCCTGTCGTGTCGGATTTCCGTCCCACCGAGTTATGAGAGCGATGGAATAGAGAGTGCACCAGTTTGTGTACACACTTGTGCACAATCCCGTGCATATCCCATACGATAACATCTCCCGCTCAGGTGGCTAATTCAAGATTGACCGATTGATACTGTTCGACTATGATATTTTAGTACATTGTTTCCTCCATTTGTATGAAAAAACATATAGTGAAATTTGACCAACTGCTGTCCCGATTATTTTTTTCGATACAATGAAAATATGATCTTTACATAAAAATTTGTCCATTTAATTGATTTTTATGGACAACTCACGCTGGACCAAAAATTGACTTAACCAAAATTGTTTTCACAAAAAAAGATCTACTTAAAGGTTCCTAAGACAGTTTCCCTGTATCTGCTATGGTCTTGGATTTCCCCATACTGTCCCAGTTAAAAAAACACACTGTATTAATAATTATTAATATACTAGCTGATGCCCGCGACTTCCTCCGCGTGGAATTTGGTTTTTAAAAACCCCGCAGAAACTCTTTGATTTTCCGGGATAAAAAGTAGCCTATGTGTTAATCCAGGGTATAATCTATCTCCATTTCAAATTTCATCCAAATCCGTTCAGCCGTTTTTGCGTGATTGAGTAACAAACATCCAAACATCCACACTTTCACATCTAAATATATAAAAGGAAAAGGTGACTGACTGACTGACTGATCTATCACTGCACAGCTCAAACTACTGGACGGATTGGGCTGAAATTTGGCATGCAGATAGCTATTATGATGTAGGCATCCGCTTAGAAAGGATTTTTGAAAATTCAACCCCCTAAGGGGGTGAAATAGGGGTTTGAAATTTGTGTAGTCCACGCGAACGAAGTCGCGAGCATAAGCTAGTTTATAATATTATTAGGACTAATTTGTCTATTACTGTTGATTTTCCTATATAAATAAATAAAAAACTCGAAATAAATAATTTAAAAAAAAAACTTAATTTTAGTACCTATGTTTTTCAAATACAAATAAATACAAATACAAATTATTTATTTGCTGATTGTAGGTACATTTATAAGTTGTCAATTACAATTTTTGTTTCGAGCTACAACCTACCATACTATGGTGTGCAAATTTGAATAGGTACACAAATAGAATTATTAATAGGAATCCTTACTACAACAATAGGCAACACAACAATTATTTATTAATACAATAGCTCAAATATCTCATTATTAACATATTATTCATTATAATTAATCAATTATTATTATTTTGCATTAAAAAAAAAAAAGTTTAATATTAAGTAAGTCATAAAATTATTATAATCTAATTAATGGCAAAAGGACAGTTTCAAGTATTTCTATTATGTTTCTCTGCTAACTGTACCCGGTTCTCATTACGTAACCGGGTATGATCTAACAGGCCAAAACAAGGAAGCCCGAAGTAAACACGGCCTATTTCTATACCTTTCCCTTTTGCTCTTATTGTAATATCTGTTTTTGACAACAATCTATCCAAAGCGCAGTTTATAGTTCCTTAATCTAAGGTTTATACAGAAGTGTCGTCATCATTTTTAGGGTTCCGTCCCTCAAAAGGAAAAAACCGGCCAATTGCGAGTCAGGCTCGCGCAAAGAGGGTTCCGTACTACAGTCGTATTTTTTCGACATTTTGCACAATAATTCAAAAACTATGATGCATAAAAATAAATAAAAATCTGTTTTAGAATGTACAGGTGAACCCTTAATATGATACCCCACTTGATATAGTTATCTTACTTCGAAATTGAAAATACTAATTATTAGTTTATGACCACAATTTAATTTTTTTGTGTGATCTAACCCTAAATTCACGGTTTTCAGATTTTTCCCCAAATGTCAGCTATAAGATCTACCTACCTGCCAAATTTCATGATTCTAGGTCTACGGGAAGTACCCTGTAGGTTTCTTGACAGACAGACGGACAGACAGACAGACAACAAAGTGATCCTAGAAGGGTTCCGTTTGTCCTTTTGAGGTACGGAACCCTAAAACGGAACCCTTATAGGATCACTTTATTGTCTGTCTGTCAAGAAACCTACAGGGTACTTCCCGTTGACCTAGAATCATGAAATTTGGCAGGTAGGTAGGTCTTTTAGCACACGTAAGAGGAAAAATGTGAATTCCGTGTAACTATCGACGCACAGCTCAAACCACAGGACGGATCATGCTGAAATTTGGCATGCACATAGCTATCATGACATAGACATCCGCTAAGAAAGGATTTTGGAAAATTCAACCCCTAAGAGGGTAAAATAGCGGTTTGAAATTTGTGTGGTCCACGCTAAGTACTACGTAAGCTAATCTAAGTGTATAAAATGAAAAGGTGACTGACGCACTGACTGACTGATCTATCAACGCATAGCTCAAACTACTGGACGGATCGGGCTGAAATTTTGCACGGAGATAGCTATTATGATGTAGGCATCCGCTAAGAAACGATTTTTGAAAATTCAAACCCTAAGGGGGTGAAATAGGGGTTTGAAATTTGTGAAGTCCACGCGGACGAAGTCGCCAGCATAAGCTAGTAAACAATAAATTACGCAAAGACATATAAAATTGGGACAAATGTATCAAGTTCGCTATCAATTGAAAGGTTTCAATGATTGTGGAAATTCCATTTGTATTATAATGTTATCACTAACATAAAATACACAAAACCGCCAAAAATCTGCCAGTCCGCAGCGTGGTGGACTACGGCCAAACTCTTCTCATACTGAGAGGAGACCTGTGCTCTGTAGAGAGCCGACTATGGGTTGATTATGCTGATGATGAAATACTTAATAACATATTAAATTAGCTGATGCCCACGACTTCGTCCGCGTGGAATTAGGTTTTTAAAAATCCCGTAGGAATTCTTTGATTTTCCGCGATAAAAAGTAGCCCATGTCACTCTCCAGGTTTATCTATACCCATGCAAAAATCACGTCAATCCGTTGCTCCGTTGCGACGTGATTGAAGGACAAACAAACACACTTTCGCATTTATAAGGGTACTGATTTATTGATAGAAATGTTAAAAATTTAATGATACAGCTCCAGGCCTCCGACGGGCTTAGTCCGTCGCTGGGTTATACATATACATATGTAATGAAATGACATTTCATCAAATTGAATTTGCCGCGCTTCGCGCGTTTATCAAGTTGTCTGTGGTGGAGCGAGTGACGCATTCTTGCAATGGCGTAAGATAATTAGGTTGTTTTAATTTGCAAAACTTGTAAAAAGCCATAAAGCAAAATAAGAAGAAGAAAGATAATTGAACGGATAGAGTTGAGAAGGCGATATTAGTGAACTTTAAATGTCGTTTCTTTGTATTTTCAGGTGAGATAAAAGTGTAACTCTCATAGTTTGTTGTAATACCTATTGTAAAAGTAAACGGGTGTTAAAATAAAACTTTGTATTTTCAGAGAAACTATTTGTGTTTAATTGCGAAAATCCTCAATAATATAATCTTATAAGTATATAACTAGCTAATATATACCTAGCTAGGGTATCTAAGTACCAGACGCTCACATAGCCTTCCAAGGTCGTCCTTATACAATAATGTTTTACATCAAACATTTAGGTACTAATGTTATATAGCTCCTAGGTCTCAAGAGATATTTTAGCTACTTTATTATACCTGAAAACTTTTTTAGACGGTGATAGCCTAATGGTTAAGTCGTAGTTTTTAGGGTTCCGTACCTCAAAAGGAAAACGGAACCCTTATAGGATCACTTTGTTGTCTGTCTGTCTGTCCGTCTGTCTGTCAAGAAACCTACAGGGTACTTCCCGTTGACCCAGAATCATGAAATTTGGCAGGAAGGTGGGGTATCATATGGAAGGTCTTCACCTGTGCATTCTAAAACAGATTTTTATTTATTTTTATGTATCATAGTTTTTGAATTATCCTGCAAAATGTCGAAAAAATACGACTGGTACGGAACCCTCATTGCGCGAGCCTGACTCGCACTTTGCCGGTTTTTTTTTATTCAGATATAAGTTAGCTTTTGACTGCAATCTCACCTGGTGGTAAGTGATGATGCAGTCTTAGATGGAAGCTGGCTAACCTGGAGGGGGTACAGCAGTTTTTATTAAACCCTTGCCCCTTTGGTTTCTACACGGCATCGTACCGGAACGCGAAATCGCTTTGCGGCACGGCTTTGCCGGTAAGGTGGTTACTAGCCACGGCCGAAGCCTCCCACCAGACTAGACCAGAAATTTAAAAATTATAAATTCCCAAATTGCCTCTTTCCAAATTTAGAAATTACAAATGCCCAAATTCCCAAATCGCGCCAGAGAGGTCATCAAATTCGTCGTCGCCCCACAAATAAACCCCTCTCAGAAGTTACGCACGGTCGATAAGTTACCCGGCAACTCAGTCAACGCTCGACGGGTAACTCAAGAATACCTAGCTGTCATTTGGAAGTTACCGAGTTTATACTCCATGTGTATTACCAATTAGTAACTATAGAGTATAGACTCGGCAACTTTCATACAAATCTCGGATTCCAACGGCCGCCGTCGCGCGTCGATCGAGTTGCCGGGCAACATCGATATATGTATATAAGTCTATGCTGGGCAACTAGTTAACCATGCGTATAGGCTCTAGATAGGCCGCCGTTGCCGAAATTCGTTCAGGAGAACATTATTATTCCCTAAAGGTATATAAGTGATGCCAGACGCTTACAGAGCCTTCCAAGGCCGCGCTTACACAATATACTACTTCTACTGTCTACATCAAACATTTGGGTATTCTAGCGCCAAGGCCGTCTCAACAAACAATTTCTACTATCTATACTAATCTATATCCATAATATTAGTCTAAATATATAAATGGTTGACTGACTGACTGATCTATCAACGCACTGCTCAAACTACAGGACGGATCCGGGCGGGCATCTAGGAAGGATTTTAGAAAATTCGATAGGTACCTAATTTCCCTTATATTCCCATGGGATTTTTCATCATCATATTTCATCATCATTTTCATCACCAGCATCATCTAATCCCATTTTATAAATGCGAAAGTGTGTCTGTTTGTTGGTTTGTCCTTCAATCACGTGGCAACGGAACAACGGGATCGGCGGTTGACGTGTTATTTTGCATGGGTATAGTTCAGTTCACATAGGCTACTTTTTATCCCGGAAAATCAAAGAATTCCCACGGGATTTTTTAAAACCTAAATCCACGCGGACGAAGTCGCTGGCATCAGTTAGTATTTGGTATAAATGGGAAAGAAGTTATGTCTGGCTGTCTATAACCCATCACCGGCCCAAAACAAGCACAGGTCTCCTCTCAATATAAATCTCAATATAAACTAAATGACAAGGGTTTAAAGCCTAACCTTTAGACTGTAGTCCATCGCGCTTGCGAACTGCGGATTGGCAGACTTCACACCCATTTAAAAATATACTGTGCACATACTGTTCTCAGTAGTTGACCGGCGATCGATTGATTATGAACATCATGCAATTTTATAGTAGAGGAGGTGGACTTTTTTTTATTCAGATGCAAGTTAACCCTTGACTGCAATCTCACCTGGCGGTAAGTGACGATGCAGTATAAGATGGAAGTGGTCTTGAAGGGGTAGTTTTATTAAACCCATACCCTTTTGATTTCTACGTGGCATCGTACCGGAACGTTAAATCGCTTGGCGGCACGGCAGCCTCCCACCAGACCAGACCAGAGATTCAGAAAGTACAAAATTCCAAACCCATGTTGGGAAACGAACCCGAGTCCTCCAACTAATAAGACCACAGCGCTTACCATTGCGCCACGGAGTTCGTCAAATGGACGGACCAAGGGACGGACTATGTACATTTCTTCCTCAAGTCATTATGAAATGAAATGAAATGAAATGAAAATCTTTTTTATTCGTATAAACTTTTACAAGTGCTTACGAATAATCGGATGCATCTACCACTGGTTCGGAATGCCTAATGCCTATGCGAATTATAAAGTCAAAGCACGATAATCCAGCGTGTAGCAACACGCAGCACCATCTATTATCGGGTAGCGGTATTAAATTGTGAATTTAAAAGTAAAACCGCATGCAATCACGTGCGCTGTCTAACGGGTGATAGCCGAATTGCGGTCGTTGAACTCTCTGGTTATCTGTTTATAGTTTACGATTACGATTAACGATACGATACATCGTTAATGGTGCCATAATGGTTAATCGTTGATGATAATTTATGAACAATACGATGCCTTTTGCAACCGTAGATTTGGTATCGCAAAGTTGTACGATTTTCCTAATATTACTCTGAAATTTAATCCATCCGATGGACTTAAATGATAAATCGTAAAAAATACGATTTTATTAGACAAAATAAATCACCCATCTTCGTACGATTATGGGTGTGTTAACATGTACCTTATTAATTTATAGTCATTAAAAAACTAAAGCCAAACCTACTGGTATTAAAGCCTTTTTGAGATTAATGAATGCTTTCTAACATACAGACCTATCACTACCCATATTATAAATATGAAAGTGTGTTTGTGTGTTTATTGGTTTGTTGATTTGTCCTTCAACCACTTCGCAACAGAGCAACGGATCGATGTGATTAGCTGATGTCCGGGACTTCGTCCGTGTGGGTTTAGATAAGATGTTCAAAAATCCCGTGGGAAATTCCCGTGGAAACTCAAACTCAAAAATCAAACTCAAATTTCTTTATTGCGAAAGATCGAAGATGTTAATCAGATTTTCACAAAATTTATATGGAAACTGGAAAGTACTTCTATCCTTTCAAACAAAAAAGAATTTTCCAAATCGGTCCAGGTGTCACAATGAAAAAAACATAGATTCCGACATATTGAGAACCTCCTCCTATTTTGGTGTCAGTTAAAAATTATTATAATAGTTATGAGTGATTTTTCACCATAAATAATTATATTAATTTGAAGCACCATCGACCTTTAGAATGAGATTTCGGCTTTGTAGAGCGTTGTCTCTGTCACTCATACCTATGTGACATTGTGTCGGTCTCAACTACAGAGAGAACGCTCTACAATACCACAATCTCTTTCTATAGGTTGATGTATATTATTTTTCTGTCGCTTTGTAAAATAGATAAAATAGATTTTGTGAAATTCCGTGTATAAAATCTCATTCGTTCTTTCACTGTACGCGATCTAATAAATTTATGGAAAAGAACAAAAAATAATTGTCACATTAAAATGCAATTGATTCCGCAGAAATCGCATGTTTAACGACACATCGTAAAGTCTAAATGTCCCTAATGCTCCATTGCGCAATAATATTCAAGTTCTGTCACATTACGGTATTTCCCGAATTGACACTGACAGCTGACGCGCCGCGAATTTAAAAAGAGAACTGTATTTTTTCTTTCGTTCGGAAATAGGTCACGATTTGTATGCAGGCTTTATACGTGTACAGTTAGGTTCTAGACTAGGCTGGTCTAGGTCAAGTTAGGTCCTAGGCAATGCGTTAAATAGTAGGTCGTGAATCGTGAAGGACGTAGGTATGATAATTTTGTTTTTATTGGTAGCCTACTTTCCAGAGAGAGTTAGTGTTTACAAATGTTTTTTTTTTTAAATTAAATTTTGCCTTCTTGATTTTACCACAGAATATATAATAGAACTAACATTTTACTTAGTAAGTAAGGTAGTTTAGTTTATATTATTTTACTAAATAAGTACTTTCCTAACTATTTGTTTTTTTTTTACAAGAACTTCTTCTATTGGAATCTCTCCCAAGTTTAGTATTTTCTCCATAAAATAGAGATGATTCTTGTCTTCCACTTACTAAGTATAGTCGGCTGCCGCACCAACCCGTGTTTTCGTGATTCCTTTCGTCAAAGATTGCCTGGAAGAGATCGCTTTAGCGATAAGGCCGCCTTTGCATGCTAAAGCTATTAGATTAAGATCCTTGTAGGTTTTTTCAATGTTTACTTTGTATTGTGTGCAATAAAGTATAAATAAATAAAAATAAGTAATATATAAATGCGAAAGTGTCTGTCTGCTTTATTAGATTTTCGCGGCCCATCCCGTTTAACAACCGATTTTCACGAAATTTTGGTACAGACAAAGCTTGCAAGTTGCAGCATCCCGAAGACTTTTTATTCCGTAAAATCAAAGAGCTTCTAGAATTTTTTTAAAAACTTAATCGACGTGGATGATGTCAAAAAAATGTGTTTTTGTCTTTATCACTCTTCAGAGCTTATCCATATACTTAGCTTGCTCTAAGAAGGTATTATTATTTTGATGATCTTCCACCTTGATTCTTTCTCTGAGATGTATCTATCTATTTTAAAACCCTTCTAGAACCCAGAGACGTAAAACCAGTTAAAAAAAATTAAAAACCCTACTGAATTTTTTTTTTAATTATTTGGAGGTGCTTATTAATCATGAAGATATCGTCGAAAAAGTTCATTCACCTCAACCGGTCAAAACCAGAGACACGAGTTTTTTTAAGCACGCACTTTATGCCGTTAAGTATGTAGAATATTATGTTTTACAGCTATTTATATAGTCGTTCTGTTACGAGAAAGTTGTTTCGGGTCTCGACGAAATAAGAAAAAAGTTTTTTAAGGCACGTGCTGCACAAATTTTTCGAATTTTCGAGCAGATTGCTCTTAAATTACGGTATTTGACAACTAGTCAATACAGTTACTTTTTATCAAACGTCAAAAATACTAATATTAATAAATAATAATCTAAGTGAAAATACTAATATTAGTTTATGAACACAAATTAATTTTTTTTGAGTGATGTAACCAGAAATTCACGGTTTTCAGATTTTTCCGCTGTATGTATTTAACTAAATAGTAAGTTAATAGGTATTTGTTCATGGACAAGGACATACAATAAACTTTCAAAAATTTATTGATTATGTACTGTTATAATTTTAACTTCTCTAAATTTAGTTCTCAGCGACTCTCGTGGTCCCTATATGTTGCTCGAACAGCCATATTATATTTTTATCTATTTCTGTTATAGGTAGATATTAGCGGACAGCAGAGTTGCCGCATACGCGATAGAGAATTTTCGCGCGAAATGCCTCTTTTTTTTAATCTAACGCCGAGACTCGGCAACGGCACAACGACATACAGCCACACCTGTCACAAGCCTTTTTTCCAGTCCCACGGATCTCGTCCGTGTAACGGCGCGTACAGTTACCCAGTATGTGGGTGAGGCTGCACCGTTAGCGACGTCATGTCGCAGCGTAGGGACGTGCGGTGCATTCGTATCGATGTTTTTGTTTATGTGCTTTTTTTGTTTGCAGTCATACGGCTGTTGCGGAGCGCGAATTTTATGCAAATGGTGGCATGATGATGGTATTTCTTATAACTAAACTTAAAACTTTTTAAGATTCCGTACCTCAAAAAGAAAAAGGAACCCTTTTAGAATCACTTTGTTGTCTGTCTGTCGTGTCTGTCACGAAAACCTATAGGGTACTTCCCGTTTACCTAGAATCATGAAATCTGTCAGGTAGTTAGGTCATAGCACAAGTAAAGGAATAAATCTGAAAACCGTGGATTTGTGGTTACATCACACACAAACCCGCCCCTCAGCTACCCTTACAGCGGGCTGTCCGGGCCGCGGCGCGCGCTGCACGCAGTCTCAACTCAACCGCGACACGTGTGCAAACTGAATCGCTGTAAAAAAGGACCCCGGATGGGTTTCTAAACTAGTCGGGCTAACGTCGATGAAATACGTGAGTAAAACCGTTTTGTCATACATACATAATTTAGAAGTTATAGAGTCACAAATTTCAAAATTCAGCCAGGAGCCTGAGACCTCCAACATATAAGAGACCGTAACCCTCACCACTGAGTGACTAGACTATGGTCAAACACTTCTACACTTCTCATTTTGAAAGGAGACCCGTTCTAGTGAGTGATTGATAATGATGATGATGATTCACTATTGTATCTAGGTCACATCACCCTCAGAGTTCACAAAAGTGTGTCACCATGGTGTCATATCGATGATTATAAATTCCAATCACATGTCGATATCAATACGCACAGCACTATCAGAGTACCGTACGCTACGTCACGAAGAAAGGGACGTGGCAACGGTACTGAGGGCCGTATCGCAAAACTATCGCTTTTCCTACACCGCTGGACAGCGCGCCGTGATTTGAACTTCGAACAGCGCTTTGGCTTTGAAAATAGAATGGAGTTGCGGCAGAGACAATTTTTATTATTTTTCATTTCCGCTTCGCGGATAGGCAACGGCGTTTGGTCATTCACGTTGCTATCTATCTGCAATAAACTCTAGATTTCGTGTATTTCAAGCTAAAGATGAATTATTTCAAGAAGTATTTATTTTTAAATAGAGTGCAATATTCGGAACATTAAATACATTAGGAAACTAATAAAGCCATTTTACAATAACAATTAATTAATTAAAAGTTGACAGTTTAAAGGGAAATAACTTTTTTATAGGGTTCCGTACCTCAAAAGGAAAAAAGGAACCCTTATAGGATCACTTAGTTGTCTATCCGTCTCTCCGCGTGTCTGTCAAGAATACCTATAGGGTAAGTACTTCCCGCAAAAAGACGTTTTTTTCATCATAGTTTTAGTATTGACGATTTTGGAATGAAGATTTGATGCTACCTACTTATTTAAAAAGTTTCTCTTGACAAACGATTGGTAAATTTTTTTAGGGTTCCGTACCTCAAAAGGAAAAACGGAACCCTTATAGGATCACTTTGTTGTCTGTCTGTCTGTCTGTCTGTCAAGAAACCTACAGGGTACTTCCCGTTGACCTAGAATCATGAAATTTGGCAGACGTAGATCTTAAAGCTGACATTTGGGGAAAAATCTGAAAACCGTGAATTTGTGGTTACATTACACAAAAAAATTAAATTGTGGTCATGAACTAATAATTAGTATTTTCAATTTTCGAAGTAAGATAACTATATCAAGTGGGGTATCATATGAAAGGTCCTCATTTGTACATTCTAAAACAGATTTTTATTTCTTTTTATGCATCATAGTTTTTGAATTATCGTGCAAAATGTCGAAAAAATACGACTGCTGTACGGAACCCTCGTTGTGCGAGCTTGACTCGCACTTGGCCAGTTTTTTTAATTTTAATTCTATAAGGCAACAAAAACTAGCGTTGTAAAAGCACCTAACAAGCAGTACAAAGTTTTTAAGTGGAATACAGTGTCTACTTGTCGAATGATGAATGAAAGGTGCGGATGGGTATTCACGATTTTGGGACGTTAGTTCAATGACCTTGCAGATTGCGGTTGTTCTGTTTAATCGTTTAAATAGTTGCGTATTTATATGCAGTAATCGTTGAGAGCTCTGCACTCGAAATTGTAGACAAGTACCTATAGGTATTGTTAAAATAAAAACCACTTTTATATACTTTAACGTACATTTTAATTACTGTTTCTTATTAAATTAATTTACAAGTCGGTACAATGAACTATTCATATCCCAAGCGTCCCATAGAGTCTAGAGTCTGTACCAAAACCATCGACTCTCGGAGAAATGTCAGAGGGTGCTAGGCAGTGTGCAGACTATCAACATTAGTTCTCTAACACACTATACACAATCCGCCTAACAGTATATACTTAGGACACACAACCCAGTTGGGTAGGTCCAATTCCGATAAAGAGCTCAGTCGCCGAATCCAACTCGATTGGGCAGCGTTCAGGAAGCTTCGAGATATCTTCTTGTTCAAAATTCCTCAGTACTTGAAGATTAAAGTCTTCGAACAGTGCGTGATGACATAATATGGATCCGAGACATGGTCGCTAACTATGGGTCTCACAAGAAAGCTCAGAGTCACTCAGCGGGCGATGGAGAGAGCTATGTGCGGAGTTTCTCTACGTGATCAAATCAGAAATGAGAAGATCCGTAGGAGAACTAGAGTAACCTTTATAGCTCAACGGGTTGCGAAGCTGAAGTGACAATGGGCAGGGCACATAGTTCGTAAAACCGATAGGCGTTGGGGTCCCAAGGTGCTGGAATGGTGACCTCCGCACCGGATGACGCAGTGTTGGAAGACCCCCCACTAAGTGGACGGACGACATCAGATGAGTCGCAGGGAGCCGATTCAGGGAGGGATTCAGGCTGCGCAAGACCGTGGCGTGTGGAAGTCCCTACAAAAGACCTATGTCCAGCAGTGGACGTCTATCGGTTGATGATGATGATGATTTAGATGCATAGTAGATAGTAGGACCTACTCGTGACCGTGAGATGAGGAATCATGCCGGTACTCAGTATGAAAACTCCTACCACAATAATCTAAAAAGTTTTCATAAACCCCAGACTGCAGTTTGCAATGCATCTTTTTAGTCCACATGTAATTTAGCGCATAAAATTGGCCATTTTGATTTTTAAGAATTTTATGTGGGTACCCAGTGACACTCGCACCCACAGCTCGCACCATTGCATCGGTATGAATCGAATGACGTATCATTTATCAAAATCGGTTGAGCCATAGAGTAGTAAATTTATCCCGGAAAATCAAACTAACTCCGCGCGGCCGAAGTCCCAAGAATCAGCTAAGTAGTTATTTAATAATTATAAAGGGTAACTCTGAACATAATTTCTACTTTCAAGTCCAATGGTTTGGGGCTAAGCGTTGATTAGTCAGTTAGTGAGTCAGGACTTTTCATTTTTATGATGTGTACTTATTGGTTGATGACGAATCTTACTCTCTATCTATTGACTGATCTATCAACGCACAGCTCAAACTACTGGACGGATCGACCCCCCCCCCCCCCCCCCCTCCCCCCCCTCCCCCCATCGGGAGGCAGACATTTTAACCACTAGGCTAGTACGGGTCAAAACGGTATTATTTTTAGTGAAAAAAATAGTAATTTATTGAAAAAAAAAGTTCATTCTACTTGCAATCACGAAAAAACATTAGCAAATTTTAGCCAAACCAAGGTCGTTGACCTGCAATTAAAAAATTAAACAAGTGATGTAGGTATCTAAAACTCTGCAGTTAACACAAGTCTTAAAATAAAGTGGTTTCAGTGTCAGTAAAATTAAGTGAATACAAAAGTTTAATGCAAGTCCCGCAAATTGCTAATGCGCGTGGCTACCATTTTAGTGACGTCAGCACTAGACTGAGGTTTCGAGCTGATGGTATAGGTATTTTTATTTCGGCTGATGTCATAATGACGTGATTACGATGTTCATGAGGCATGGTTCCAGCGCAATAGCAATTTGCGGGTCTTATAAAGTTAGATAATCATATTTGGTAGTCAATACAAAAAGTTTAATGCAGAATAACATCATACCATAGTCTGTTTTGTGTAATAAAAACTGTCAAATGACTCGCCCAAATTCAAATTTCGAATGGCGCCATCCGTAAATAAATCGTGAATAGGGTAGAAAGTGATAAGTGTCTGAAAATTTGAATTTACAATCGACATCTGCCGAATGAAATTCAAATTTTCATCGATTTTAAGTCAAATACGTACTGGTTTGTTGACGGAAACAATAGCACGTACGTTCACCTCGGCAAAGAAATAATACCGGTGGATCCAGCGGATGGAATGCTAATTCTTTGTTATAGATGATTAATTAATTATAAAAAAAAACTTACATAAGTACACTCTTCTTTACACATTTTACTCAGGTTTTATTGATCGAGTTTATAGTGATTTAATGCAAATCGTTTTTTATGCAAACTTTACTTATTATTTTTTGCAAATAGTATACTACATACTTACTAGGTATATGGTATGTGTTAAAAATTCAGTGTAAATAGCTGGTTAACCGAGTTATTTAGATACCATTTTTTTTTTGCGAACTCTACTAATGTCTCTATTAGGTATCTATTTTATTCTAGCTAAGACTTAAAAAACTCTTGAAAACCATTTTCCATTTTGCGAATAATGGAATTAAGCATTTTTAATAAAATAAGTGCCTAATTACCATATTTAAAAAAGCGCACTAAGCATTTTTTTTGTACTTAGTTGTTTACCCCTTTCGGGACAGGCAAAGATCGCAGATCAGCAATTTCTTATCCATATCAATAAATTAAGTAAAATATCATCCTTGCAACTTTGTACCTACATTTCATTTAAACACAATATATTGCACTGATTCAAGATTCATTGCGAATGTAAAACATATATTTTAATACTTAATTTCTTTCTAAAAATCCATTTTACGGCAAAAATAAAAGTATAATTTAAAAAAAAACTCACCTCGTATAGTGCTAGGCATTGTGCCAAAAATCCGTTCTCCTCCGTTCAGAAAAAAATTGAATATCACAAACCACTCCAAAGTAATCCATCCATATTTCAAAAATTCAAATTCTCAAAACCACAGACAATCACACTTATAATACAAGTTATTGACACAAAAAAAGTTTTAATAAAAAAAATGGCGCGCGCTGTCAACGTCAAATTCGCGCGGGAATAAAGCTGCGTGCACACGTCCTAGTGACGTGCCGCAGCGAATGCTTGTGCACTAAGCGAGATGGTGGTTTTTTCGTTCGGCACGGGCAGTCAGCTAACTGTAATTTTTTTCGTGATGCCGGTAACGGTGAAGACTGTAGCCGGTTTGAATCCGCGGATTCTAGATTGGC
Organism: Maniola hyperantus; assembly: GCF_902806685.2. Taxonomy (NCBI): domain Eukaryota; kingdom Metazoa; phylum Arthropoda; class Insecta; order Lepidoptera; family Nymphalidae; genus Maniola; species Maniola hyperantus. The sequence goes on from NC_048562.1 coordinate 2,771,152, forward strand.
GTTCAATGTTCATGTTCAATCAATTCCAGATTTGGACGCGTGTCTAATATTGGGCCTGATTTTTGCGGGACTTTTGCAGTTTAGCAGTCTTTTCTTCTTTCTTCACTCTGGGCTGGTTTCCGCACTTAAACGTTTCCGTCTGTTGTGCGTTTAGCAGTCTTATAAATGTTACTGAAAGCTTACGATTCTAGATTTACTTATCAATTACTAGCCGATTCCCGCGACTTCGTCCACGTGAATTTACTTTTTTAGAAATCCCATGGAAACTCTTTGATTTTCCGGGATAAAAAGTAGCCTATGTCACTCAGGTCTTTAATTATACTCATGCAAAAAATCACGTCAATTCGTTGTTCTATTGCGAGTTGCGACGTGGTTGAAGGACAAACCAACAAACAAACACACTCTAGCATTTATAATATGGGTAGTGATTACTAGATGATGCCAATGATTTCGTCCGTGTGGATTTAGGTTTTTAAAAATCCCGGGGAAACTCTTAAACCGGGATAAAAGTAGACATGTCCATTGTCCATCTCCAAGATAAAAGCTATACCTACCTATCTGGACCAAATAGATGGACCTGCCCACGACCTCGTCCGCGTGGATTAGGGTTTTTAAAAACCCTGGGGCAACTCTTTGATTTCCCGTGATAAAAAGTAGGTATCCTGTGACGTACTTAGTATATAGTAATAGTAGGTATCCGATGATAGGTTCTCTACGTGATCGAATGAGGAGAAAATGAGGAGATCTGTAGGAAAACTAGAATAACTGACAAAGTTCAACGGGTTGCGAAGCTGAAGTGGCAATGGGCAGGACACATAGTTCGTAAAACCGATAGACGTTGGGGTCTCAAGGTGCTGGAATGGCGACCTCGCACCGGAAGACGCAGCGTTGGAACTGACCCCCCCACTAGGTGGACGGACGACATCAGACAAGTTGCAGAGAGCAATATTCTGACGTAGAGCTCCTACATGACTATAATTTACCGCTGAACTTTTACATAAATCTTTGTTAGAGCTTTTACATGACTGAAATCTAGCGAAGAGCTTTTACATGACAGAAATCTACCGTAGAGATATCATATGACTGAAATATAGCGTAGATATTTTATATGACAGCAATATTCTGCCGTAGAGCTTCTACATGACTGTAATAATTTACCGCTGAACTTTTACATAAATCTTTGTTAGAACTTTTACATGACTGAAATCTACCGTAGAGATATCATATGACTGAAATATAGCGTAGATATTTCATATAACAGCAATATTCTGACGTAGAGCTTCTACATGACTGTAATTTACTGCTGAACTTTTACATAAATCTTTGTTAGACCTTTTACATGACTGAAATCTACCGCAGAGATATCATATGACTGAATTATAGCGTAGATATTTCATATGACAGCAATATTCTGACGTAGAGCTTCTACATGACTATAATTCACCGCAGAACTTTTACATAAATCTTTGTTAGAGCTTTTACGTGACTGAAATTTACCGCAGAGATATCATATGACTGAATTATAGCGTAGATATTTCATATGACAGCAATATTCTGACGTAGAGCTTCTACATGACTATAATTCACCGCAGAACTTTTACATAAATCTTCGTTAGAGCTTTTACATGACTGAAATTTACCGCAGAGATATTATATGACTGAATTATAGCGTAGATATTTCATATGACAGCAATATTCTGACGTAGAGCTTCTACATGACTATAATTCACCGCAGAACTTTTACATAAATCTTCGTTAGAGCTATTACATGACTGAAATTTACCGCAGACATATCATATGACTGAATTATAGCGTAGATATTTCAAATGACAGCAATATTCTGACGTAGAGCTTCTACATGACTATAATTCACCGCAGAACTTTTACATAAATCTTCGTTAGAGCTTTTACATGACTGAAATTTACCGCAGAGATATTATATGACTGAATTATAGGGTAGATATTTCATATGACAGCAATATTCTGACGTAGAGCTTCTACAATACTATAATTTGCCGCAGAATTTGTACATAAATCTTCGTTAGAGCTTTTACCTGATTGGAACCTAGCGCAGGGCTTTTCCATAATACGGATTTGACTATGTCAAAAATAAATTGTCTCTCAGTAATTATTAAATAGAGGGTTTTCCAAATTACGTATTAAATCCTTTGTCCTTTGTTAGTTTTATGTGTGATAACCATTTTAAATTATCGATTAAACTAAAAAGACACGTCAAATGATTGTGAGGTCACATACGGGTATTTCATAGAATCTCGCATACTAAGCACGCGTCTTGACGTTTGATAAAAAGTTACTGATTTGACTAGCTGTCAAATACCGGCGGGGCGATTGTCTAAAACCTGCATCAATTTTTTTTTTTTTTAAAGAATATTAGCCATATTAAATGACTAATGTTCCCCTTTCCTCTCCAACTAAGCGTCAGGCTTGTGCTAGGAGTAGGTACCACAATAGTGCAACGGGCGGGTTTTGAACCGTCGACCTTTCGGTTTTCAGTCCACTCCTTTACCGATTGAGCTATTGAGGCTCTTTTGTTGCAACAATGAGCAACAATGCACAGTGGCCAATAGTGAGCGAGCATTAACCAATCAGAGATGATTGCGATCGTGACATTGTAGCTGTCAAACAACCGCGTTAGGGCCACAGATTTAATGAAATATAGCGTTGATCTTTTACATACATCAAATCTCGCAAAAAAAAATTACATGACTGAAATGTAGGGTCTGTCGAGCTTTTCCATCACTGACATCTAAGCTTATGCCCGCATCTCAATCCGCGTGGACGACACAATTTTCAAACCTGTTAGGGTTTAAATTTCAAAAATCCTTTCGTAGCGGATGTCTACGTCCAATCAGTCAGTCACCTTCTCCTTTTATAATAAGTAGTGACAAGATAATGGTCAAGCGAACAAAATTTTTACGCTTTTGGAACCGGCACCAAAAAGTATTATTATGGAACTATATTAACTCTTGTATACATAATATATTCGGTAATAAATTAAATTATTTTTCAATTTTTAGTGTTTGTGTATCGAAGTCGGTTTTTATTTTTTTTGTAAATTTTTTTTATATTGTAATATTTTCATAAAAAAAAAAAAAGTAATATAAGTCAATGTAAGACGTGTAATTAGATAGATTTTTAGATTGAAAATTAAAATATAAAATATATTCATTGACGTGAAGAAAGTCGCGAACCACAACCACGCGTACAATTCAGATGGTTAACCGTTTCCCGCGTAAACAAATGCGCGGGGTCGTTCAACCCAACGGTACCGAGGCTCGACCCACTGCCTCGTGACGTCACATGACGCTTTGCCATCACCATCACTGTAGACTGACCCCAGATTGTACTATGGACACCGGTTTGCGGAATTTTGTATTGAAAATCGCACTCTGAAAATAATACTAAGTGATTAGAAATCTCACTTTTGCAAGTTTTTAGACAGAAAAATATGAGATTTTAACGTCAAACGAAACGTAATTTGTATCAAGTTATTTTAGGTATATTATGTACTAGTTGATGCCCGCGACTTCGTCCGCATGGATTTAGGTTTTTAAAAATGCCGTGAGAACTCTTTGATTTTCCGGTATAAAAAGGAGCCTATGTCCGTCCCCGAGATGTAAGCTAACGATATACAAAATTTTAACAAAATTGGTTTAACTGTTGAGCCGTGAAAAGCTAGCAGACAGACAGACACACTTTCGCATTAATAATTAGTATGGATAGGACACCATGTGCATGTTATGATAATACCTATGTCAAGACTCTACCAACGCCGCCGGTTCGCAAAGCAGCGAAAGAGGCGATGAAGCGAGTCTTCTGGTGTAGCCCATATGTAACAGCAATACATGGTCAATTTCGAAATACAGTCAATCTGTCATATTTTTAATTTATTTTTAAAGAACATTAGCTATGTTAAATGACTAATATTCCCCTTTCCTCTCCAACTAAGCGTCAAGCTTGTGCTAGGAGTAGGTACGACAATAGTGCAACGGGCAGGGTTTGAACCGCCAACCTTTCGGTTTTCAGTCCACTCCTTTACCCGTTGAGCTATTGAGGCTCTCCCGTTTTATCCCGATTGCCTATATTCATTGGTATTTTGTTAACATTTTTTAGTTAAAACTACTTTTGACCAACCCCTAAAGTCAAAAGTAGTTTTGACTAAGTATAAGATCAGATAAGTAAGCTCACATTATATCTACTTATACCACACATCTGCTGCTGTAAGTTGTCCAGGAGTTTAGTAACAGTACTAACCTACCAAATTCCAAATCAATTTGATTTTGAAAAAAATTTGAATTTGAAAAAAACTTGCTGAAAACAGAGAAATTTTAAGAGCGCCATCTGTTATTGAGTATTTACAAAAGTGTGATAATTTTCGTTGAATGTTTTCTTTATTTAACATCATGAAATAATTTTAAGCTAATTCAAATCTATTAGAAGATTTTAATGTAAATAAAACCAATATTAAAACAATTAAATAATTATATAGAACTATTATTTTTAACACCTAAACCTAATATTTTACAACGCTGTCTAGTGTCGAATAGCATTTTGAAAGCAGCGCTATCTATTGTTAGTAAAGTTAAACATACAAAATAGTTACAGTAGCAACCGCAATCACACTGCTGATCTTTACGTCGCCAAAAGATGGCGTTACTAGTCTAATCAGTTGTCATAATATTGGAGTCATTCACTCGTGTCAATTATTAACAATTTTATTCGTCTTTCGTGTAGAACGAGAATCGAGATAATTATTTTGTTTACATTACAATAAGTACAGTGATTTCAAGAATTTATTATTACCTGGTAAGTGTTTTAACACTTTTTGTGCGTAACTGGTTTATTGAAACCCGAAGAGTTAGTTTTGTATTCGTGATTGCACCTTGCGATTGCTTGGTTAGTGATCTAGTTTGGCATCGTTTAATCGTTCTTTGGATATCGCAATAAAACTTGGGCGAGTAGGTAATAAAAATGAAGATCGTAGCCATAATATCGTTGCATTTTCTTTAATTCTTAGGCGGTTTAGGAATAATCTTTGTTAACAATATTTATACCTACTTATTACTATAATGGGAGCTCACTGTAGGTATTTCTTAGTAGGTAGTTATGTAGGTATGTATGTATGTACCTATAAGTGCCTATAACTGCCTACCTGATTACTTACCTCGTGTTAATAATAAGTAGAAAGATAGGTTATTGCTATTTATATACAATATATAGGCACTTATAAGGGCATAACCGATTAGTACTTACCTTAAAGATACAGCATAGGTAGATAGGTAGGTAGGTACCTACTATGTAGTATTATAAGTATTTCTACCTTTATGATACCTACTCTATTTACATACCGAAAGGAGATCGCCCGTGGACGGGCCGGGCCCTCTTTTGTGGCGTCGTGTCAAAACTTAAATTTAAAAAAAAATCGGGGTCACCATTGTACGCTCTTTCGGCTGGGTGAGGCGAGGATCGTACACACGGAAACAATGATCGGTAGAATTGAATTTTTATTGCACACACAGTTTTATCTTATTATTTAAGTAATTACTGTAGATCGTAACATAAGTATATAATAAGTGATCTTATTAATTATTTATTATTGAATCTTGACAGGCCGGGACATAGAGTCCGTGTCCGCCACGGGTGTCCGCAGACTCACAACCTCTAAAATGCCAAGTCCCTTTTCGCCGGGTACACAGAGCACAACCCTCTATCGACTACAGCGAAAAGGGATGCCGCCACATGTGTTAATTAGGATTAAATTATTACTACTTTTCCTTCACTCTATCATTTAAAATATCCACAATTACAGTTAGAATCGTAAACATCCATTTATTTTAAAGAAATATACCTAATTAAATACCAGCAATATCAGCTACTTACATAAAAAATAAGATTTCTTTATAACCAGGGTGAATAAATGGAAATCGTTAGCAGAATATAAAAAGGTAATTATTTGTCTACAAAATAAAATTAAAACCATGGTGACATACATTTATATTGGGATGGCCCAAAGCTCCTGAGAAAATGGGCAATCTGCAAATCCAGTAGTTATGTAGGTAACAGGTTAAGCTTTATGCGCCCGTGGCGGAGGGGGGTGGTAGGGGCGAGGGGGTCAACCCCCCTGCAAGCCAATAATTAGTTATATAATATATAATTAGCCAAATAGTTTACCACATACAAATTTATTAAATTTCATAATTTCTAGGTTAGTTTTTCCAAATTCGGGCTAGTGTAGGTATGGGACCTTTCAGTTGATTCCAAATTCATTAGCCAATAGGTATGGCATTCGTCCCGATTTACTTAGTCTGTCTACCTTTAATATACTCCTACACCTATAATAATTATTTTTGACGGAACAGTCAAACAAATAGAGACATGGTTCTGTAGGTATTTCTCCTACGGAACCCTAAAAAGTGGTAATATTTAGTGAGTAGTGACCCTAACAAAAAAATGTGAAAGGTCCGAACTTATCGACATGATTAAACAGAAATAAAAGGAATACGAAATCAATCGACGATACATACATTTTAATGGAAAGCCGAAATACAAATACATAGACTAGGGGAAAACAATAGACGGAGCCAACTTGTTTGTAAAAGTGATGCCAGTTGTGTGCGTTGCACCTAAACTTAAATCAGATTTTTAAAAGATGGCTTGATATTTTTTCCTGCTTCATTTATTAAAACTGATTGGTGGACTTAACACATCAAAAACGGACCTAAACCCTGCGCCAATATCTATAGGAGAAACGCTAAAATATATACCTTACTTAGATTTGATAAATGTTAAATTTGATTGAAATCTTCTGCCGTCCCGTCCTCCAGTTAGCGCAAGTTCTTATCATTCGTATTTCTGGGTTTTCTATCTTTACCTCACGTCTATGTGGAAGAAATGAAATGTATCGGAGATACAAGGATCCGCGGATGGAACTATGTCAAATATTGTTGTCCCACTCTGACCTCTGTCCCGCGGGATTGGCTGTTTCTTTCTCACATCTCACTCCCTCAACTCAACTCAACGTGTACATCCCGCGGGCCTAACTTTGCGGTTTAGGGCTGCCAAAAACGATACCTAAATTACACTTAATTTATAAAAATTAAAGATAATCTTTAGTGAATTACGAGAGCCAAAACACGATTTGCACAATTTGGATCGATACAAAAAAAACCCGAAGTTTCCCCAAACTACACATTTTTTACACGACCAAATTTTTTCACGAAAAAACTAGTTTTATTCGATAGATATATCCCAATAAAATTTCATATTTACGTTCAGCGTTTAATACACTAAGGGATTACGGTATTATTTTATGGTATAATATAACTTTAAATATAAATATTTATAAAAGTCTATTTTCGGGTGGCCCAGACTACCGCTCCCGGTCGCCCGCAACGTGTCTCAGCCTGAAATCTATAGAGCGCACTGTGATTTTGCTCAGACTTAAGATTGAGTTAATACGACCCAGATTTATGTGAGAGATATAGCTCTGTCTCGTTTTAACTCTGTCTTAAGGATAAGCTAAGTCAGAGTGCGCTCTATAGATCTCACCCTTAGAGAGTTCTCGTGTATAACTTCAATCCTATTTCGCCTTAAGGGCCCGCTTTCACTTGAACTATGAAATTCTAAGATTTCATGCTCCAAATTTACCATCATAGGACGAACTTGCATATAATTGAATACATGTTTAAAATAAATCAATCTTTCGTATTGACTTTAATCTTACAAAATCTATTTTATTTATTTTGTAGTGTCCAATCTCCCGCACCTAGTTTTAATTAAATAAATAACAGACTCAAAAACAGACTGGAAAAAAATACGTGAATATCAGAAATATAGTCTTATTGACTTATAATGTACTAGAATGTGGATTTTTAATCAGATTACTGGGTAAAAAAAGAACTGTTGCCAATTTTCACGAATTATATGGTTAGTTTAAGACAACTTTTTGTATTGAATAAAACATAAATTCAACCAAAAATTTATACCAAAATAAACTATGTTCTTTAACAAATCTATTTGTATAGTTTTGGTAACAATCCATTTATTTGATCAAGCATAAAAAAATTATAAACATCACTCTAAATTACTATAAATAGCCACGCAATGGCTTCGTTCGTATGGCCGAGCGTAAATTTGTAAACCTTCTCTTAAGTCGGCTAAAGGTGGTCACTACGGCACAGCCCTGGCAGCCGCCGCCCCGCTCAGTTCACATAAAATCAATATTTATGGACACGAATGTGTTCACCTCTGCATACTGTCTCCACTCCTATACCACTATACTGTGTATTTATAGTCACAACACTTGCCGTGTATACACTGAAGTCCCTACACTGTGGTTTATTGATTGACCTACGATTAGATATAATACGACTTCTCATCTCTACATAGTCCATACTAATATTATAAATGCGAAAGTGTGTCTGTCTGTCTGTCTATCTGCTAACTTTAATAAAAAGTAAATTAAAAAAAAACTCTAATGAAGTTAAATGTAGTAACCTTCTCAATCGAATGTCCTCATCTGTTCCACATAGACACTCCCGTAGTTTTATATCCCCAAAAATCTTCCATATACCTTTCACCAAATCTCATCTAGGAAATCAAGCCCCAATTATGCGTATATGTGCAAAATTTAACGAAATATCAAAAAAGATACCTGGCATCGATATATTTCATGACTCAGCTACTGCATTCAAAAAAAAAGCTCTTATCATTTTACGGTGGTTCATCGCCTAAGTAACTTAGTTATTTGTTTAGTTAAGTAGTTAGTTAAGTTCTTTTTATTTGTCTAGATATTTTGCAAATGCTGTGTACACATTTTATAGATACATTAATCAGCCTGTGTTTGTTTATAAGTGTCGTAGTTTGTGTTAAATTAATGTATTGTGTGTGTTCCTAATAAATAAAATAAAATAAAATAAATAAAGCTTTTCACGGCTCAATCGTTCAACCGATTTTGACGAAATTTGGTACAGAGATAGCTTGCATCCCGGGGAAGGACATAGGCTACTTTTTATCCCGGAAAATCCAGGAGTTCCCACAGGATTTTAAAAAACCTAAATCCACGCGGACGAAGCGCGGGCATCATCTTCTATGTAGATAAAAATGAATCGCCGAATGTGTTGCTAATCGCATATTATCTCGAGAACAGCTGAACCGATTTCTTTTTTATAATATTCCTTGATGTACGGGGATGGTTCTTACGGAGAGATTTTTTTTTTTAAATCATGAAAAAGAATCGACTGTTACGAAGTTCGCCAGGGCAGCTAGTTTCAAACGCACAAGACTGCAAATACTATTTTATACATGGCATAATCTTGTACCTATATCAAATATTTGAAAAGAGCAACCGCCGAGTTTCTTGCTGGTTCTTCTCGGTAGGAAAGGCATTCCGAACCAGTGGTAGATGCATCCGACTATTCGTAAGTACTTGTAAAAGTTTATTCGAATAAAAAAATTTTTTATTTTTATTTATTTATTTATTTAATTATTTGACTGTATCAGGGTGTCGTTGTAGACGAAAAGGATGATAGGTAATATCTGCTATTATTTTAATGTCTGCAATCACGACATGCTTTATATATGACCCATTGGCGATTTTAAAACGTGTGGACCATGGACTTAGAATAGCTAGATGCCGCATCTCTTTTTTTTTTATTGCGTGACTAGCTTATGCTCGCGACTTCGTCCGCGTGGACTACACAAATCCTTTCTTAGCGGATGCCTACGTCATGACAGCTATCTGCATGCCCAGTCCGATCGGTCTTAAGTTGAGCGTTGATAGATCAGTCAGTCAGTCCGTTAGTCACCTTTTCCTTTTATATATTTAGATAGGCTTGTATAGACGCGTGGATGACATGAATTAAAGACATTTTTTGCAGTTGAAAAAATTAATTGAGCGCTCACCGTTAGTTAATTTAACAAGACGAAGAACAACAGAATTTATAAAAATCGAAACAGAAAAATATACAAAATTGTGGGTGGGCATGGCTTTGCCGGTAGGCTTGGTAACTAGCCACGGCCGAAGCCTCCCACCAGAGCAGACCAGAAATTTAGAAATTATAAAATTTTAAACCTCTGCCAGGAATCGAATCCGGGACCTCCCACTAATAAGACCACAGTGCTTACCACTGCGCCAGGGAGGTTGTTTGGCTCAAATTTCGGGCACGCCTGGACAGGCCGGCGCGGCGGGGTGATTACATATCTCGCGACAGGCTTGCGACAGGCGCAAATCTCGCGATCATTGCTGTCAAACGTCCGGCTAAAGAGAGACAGCAATAGACACAAAGCAAAATAAGAAGAAGAGAGACATCAAACGAACTGTCTGATTGCTACTGCTGTCGCGTTGCTGTCGCTACTGCAACGTTTTACGTAATCACCCCGCCGCGCCGGACTGGCCCGTCTATGTGTTTGCGGTATCTAGCTATTCTAAGTCCGTGGCGTGGACTGTCCACTTTGCGAGGCGTAAGTGATAAAATTACGACCATCCCTTTCTACAGGTTCTCACGGTCGCAAATTGTGGCTGATTCAGTTGAGCGGCGTGTACATGAGCGTAAAAAGTAAAAACCCCTATGTATAACTTTTTACTACGTGCCTAAGATAACCTAGTGGTTAAGACGTAGCGATTAGGACGTCCGTCTACTAATTAGAGGTCGGGGCTTCGATCCCGTGCACGCACCTCTAAGTATTCGGAGTTACATGCGTATTTTTTTTTTCTTTTTTTAAAGAATATTAGCCAAATTGCTGACTAATATTCCCCTTTCCCCTCCAATTAAGCGTAAACCTTTGCTAGGAGTAGGTACGACAATAGTGCAACGGGTGGGATTTTGTTATAGGAGCGGACTGAGAACCGAAAGGTCGCTTTCGGTTTTCAGTCCGCTCCTATAACCGTTGAGCTATCGACGCTATAATTAAATATCACTTGCTTTAACGGTGAAGGAAAACATCGTGAGGAAACCTGCATGCCTAAGAATTCTCCATAATGTTCTCAAAGATGTGTGAAGTCTACCAATCCGCACATGGCCAGCGGGGTAGACTATGGCCAAACCCTTCTAACTCTTTTATTCTACAAATTCTCGGTTTTCCTTTTTACCTTTAGGTAAAAAGGAATTTACCTTTAGGTACTTGTGCTATAAGACATTGCTACCTGCTTATTTCATGATTCTAGGTCAACGGGAAGTACCCTATAGGTTTTGTTTCCCCCGAATTGACAAACACGACAGACGACTGACAACAAAGTAATCATATAAGCCTATAAGGGTTCCTTGTTTTTCTGGAGATACAGAATCCTAAAAATCTGAAAACTGCTTCAAATATCTAGATTTGCCAGACCTTGTACCTATAAAACGTTTTTGTCTCCAAAATTAACCGATATTATAAATGCCTTTGTTTGTTGGTTTGTCTTTCAATCACGACGCAACGGAGCAACGGATCGACGTGATTTTCTGCATGGGTATAGTTTAAGACCTGGAAAAGGACATAGGCTACTTTTTATCCCGGAAAATCAAAGTGTTCCCACGGGATTTTTTAAAAACCTAAATCCACGTGGACGAAGTCGCGGGCATCAGTTAGTAGTTACATATTTATCTTTAACGCTTAATAAAAGATCAATAAAGCGGTCCTCTTCCGACCCTTTACCTGTCAACTCCAAACGATGACGAAACCAGGTGTAACGACCTCCCACGCGGGCCAACCTCTGAAGCAGAACGGGTCGTGTAAAGTGGTCGAGTACAAAGATCAACGACCTAGGCCGTTACCAACAAGCGATGGCGAATCTTCAGGTTTATATAGAACATGGCTGTCTGATTTGTGTGTGTACTAGTGTACGGGCACAGAGTAGGACCAGAGAGGAAGCTTCATACAAGCGGCTGGCTGTAGATACACTCACTCATAGCGCTGCTCACGCACCGCGACGTGTCACGGACGTTCCGTGTGCGCCTAGTTCGATGGCGAAAGCTAGTGATGACGTCACTAAAATTGCGGCCGCGCGCATTAGCAATTTGCGGGACTTATATATAGCTTTTTTTTCTTTAAATTTTTCACTTGCAACAAGTGACAACCCTATAAGAATAGGTATAAAAATTTTGAACTTTAGGAAGCTTCCCCTCTGTAGGGATATCTACTCGTGTGGTACGGGTATAGAGCTCGTGTACGGCAGTCAGTGGTCCGACCGCCGACGATGAACGAGAAACGAGTAGAACTAGAAACTATAAACGAGTTGGAGATCAGCGGAAAGCGGGTGTGTAGTTTCAATAGTTTTGTCGCCGGGCTATAAGCGAGTGTGCAAGTGCGACGCGCCATTCGCCCGCAGTCGCTCAGTCCTGTGCAAACCTGCGCGCGTGTTCAAGCGAGCGAGCATCGCTGAACGAATATCGCTAAGCGAGTTTATTTGTGAAAGCTCGTCACTCAGCGACAAAACTAGTAAAGCGAGTCGTCGCCAGCAGTGTGAACAGTCAGAGAGCAACTTTTGATATATATGCATCTCTTTCGTTTACACGGAATGTATCTACATTTATCGTGCGTTTCTTGAGAGAGAAAATCGCCGATAGTTAGTCGCTTTCTCGCCGGCAGTCAAACCACTGCCTTAAGATGGTACCGACGAGTAGCTACGTTAGAACAGTATTACCGGCGCCTAATGAAATCACGTAATTTTTAGGGTTCCGTACCTCAAAAGAAAAAACCGACCAAGTGCGAGTCAGGCTCGCGCAACGAGGGTTCCGTACTACAGTCGTATTTTTCGACATTTTGCACCATAATTCGAAAAACTATGATGCATAAAAATAAATAAAAATCAAAAAAAAAGAAACTATAGAAATCAAAGCGTGTAGCTCGCCCGACTTCATATACCTCCACGTGTAGAAACTAAAAACAAAAGTAATTTTTTACTTTGTAGTGGTTTTGGAAGTCGGTTTTTTTAATAAATTTTTTTTATGACTACAGTAAAAAACCCTATTCCCGTGGACATGGAACGCACGTAAAACACAAAACTTAACATTATAGTTTAAAGTTTTATACGCGTAATCAACATACCAGCTTGCCTAGAACCTACTCTGACATTTAATAAGTTGTTGTGAAATTTTTTTAACTGATCAGAACACATTTTACTCGTGAGTCAAACATCTGCTTCTTAATGGCAATTAACATCCGACTGATGTGTTACTAGCTTATGCCCGCTATTTCGTCCACGTGGACTACACAAATTTCAAACTCCTATTTAACCCCCTTTAGGAGTTTCTTAGCGGATTTCTAAGTCATCGGCGGTTCCTCTGGTGCTGCAAATGTTCATGGGCGGCGGTAATCACTTAACATCAGGGGACCCGCCTGCTCGTTTGCTCGCTATATCTATTAATTTTAAAAAAAACCCAATTGCTATCTGCATGTCAGATATCCCCCCCGATTAGTCCAGTAGTTTGAGCTGTGCATTGAAAGATCAGTCAGTCAGTCACCTTTTCCTTTTATATATTTAGACTAGCTTATGTCCGCGACTTCGTCCGCGTGGACTACACAAATTTTATACCCGTCTTTTACCCCCTTAGGGGTTGAATTTTCAAAAATCCTTTCTTAGCGGATGCCTACGTCATAATGGCTGTCTGCATGCCAAATTTCAGCCCGATCCGTCCAGTAGTTTGAGCTGTGCGTTGATAAATTAGTCAGTCAGTCACCTTTTCCTTTTATACAGGCTGGCCGGGGATGTGAAGAAAAATTTAAATACTTTATGTTAAGGGGTATCCAAATCACCCCTATGCAGTGGCGTGCAGGTCATAAAGGCATAAATGCACTGCTTACCCCAGTTGTAATGGCTCACTGCATATTTTTCATTATGACCTGCCAGTAAATAGGTTCCTGCCTAACTAATGCTTACCCTGGCTTCAAACACTGTGCACGCCACTGCCTCTATGTATGTTCAGCGATTTTTAGTAGTTTAGGAGATATGATTTTTTTAATGATTTTTTCATAATTTTCATCCATCAGTGGTTTTTATTTTTTTTCTCTTTCTGTAGAATGTTTTTGGAAATTTTTTTCATGGTAATTAGTAAGTAAGCATGAACTCAACTGTTGTCTAAAAATTACGGTTTACCTAGGCATTATGGAACATGACTAAAATTTTGTCGAAAGTTCAAAATTATTGTTCGAGCGTAGTAGTGAAAAAAACTTCATAAAAGTTTTTGAAAATACTTAGATGCCATTAGTGCCATTTATTAATTTTTTTTTCAAGTGTTGAAAAAAAATGCATATTTAGATTAACACGTGGAAACATCGTGAGGAAAACTGCATGCCTGAGAGTTCTCCATAATGTTTTCAAAGGTGTGTGTAGTCTGCCAATCCGCACTTGGCCAGCGTGGTGGACTATAAACCCTTCTCATACTGAGAGGAGACCCGTGCTCTGTAGTGAGTACTTCCGCAAAGTAACGCCTGCCTCTATAGGTACAACATTTGATTTCGACTAAGGTAGGTTAGCCTGACCGGGACCGTGAGATGTAAGATGTCGGGGCGAGCCTGATGCATTCAGCTAGAGGTTACAGATAGAAACAGTCGATATAACCGGGGCTGTTTTATAAAATGTCCCGATGTTTTGTCTCTCTCGCCGTTTGACTCCTACCTGCGACTAAGGTTGCCATCGGTGAAATCAATAAACTAGGACAAAGCTCGAAAACCCCGGGGTTTCGGTTCGTGACGATGAAATTTTTATATTACATACAACTACCCGCCCGGGTAGCTTATTACAATTTTCGTAGGGATCTCTAATTTTTTTTGATAATAAAATATAGCCTATGTTACTCAGCGGCTCGATTGCGGACAGAACGACAGCTAAAATGTCACGATCGCAATCACCTCTGATTGGTCGATGTTTGCTCACTACATACATACATTGGCTACAATCCATGGTTGCAACAAGAAAACCATAAATTCAGCCAATCACAACAATTGCTATTGTAATAATGATTGATGCAGGTTTTACGGAATTGACCTCCAGGAATTGGAAAAGCAAGGAAGGGACAAGGAAAATGTGAAAGAATTTTCAATATCGGTATAGCATTTCTTACTTGGAATGGGAACTTTTTGATTTTCCAGGACCAAAAGTAGCCCATCCGACCCTAAAAAAATTTCAAAAAAAAATCCTGGGAATCTTGGACGCATGGCAAACCTTCCTGCGACATAAGTAATAAAACAAGTACGGCGCTAGCCGGCAGTCCTATCTCTCGGAATGGGTAAACCTACACAGACACGATGCATGTGTGTGTTACCTAACGTTTACCTCGCGTGTTTTATCGATATAATTATTAAACGGGCCTGTTAGGTTAATATCGCTTTGAGTTTTGAATAAGTCCCGCAAATTGCTATTGCGCTGGAACCATGTCTCATTAACATCGAAATGACGTCATTTTGACGTCAGCCGAAATAAAGATATCCCATCAGCTCGAAACTTCAGTCTAGTGCTGATGACGTCACTACAATGGCGGCCACGCGTTAGCAATTTGCGGGACTTATACGTCCCCTTGTTATAGAAGACATTTATTGTTCCATAAAGGAATTTCCACTTAGAATTAGATGGAACTTACAGGATTCGTATCTTATAGCTGAAATACTGATTGAGAACTGAATGGTTCGTAAGTCGTAACCAACCAGTCAGTTATTTTATTAGCTCAACTTTCTGAAGTAACTTTACCCCTATAGGATATTAAGTTGTACTAGGAGCATATAACTCACTAAGAATTAAGCACATGTATTGGTAGCAAAGAGGTTATTCTTTATTATTTTGATATGCTAGAAAACACGAAAAATATAGCAGAAATCGTACTAAACAACGTCACCGGCGTGTAGAACGGAAAAAATTAGCCTAAAATCATGTGCCGCATGTTTATATAGAAAGCATAAACGTGCAGTCGCGATACCGTTTAGGCTTTGAACCTTTGAACAGCCGAGGCGAGGGACGCTACGACCGTAATCTGCCATCAAAATGGAAGCCGTCCGCCATCTTAGGTTCGCCACGAGCGAGAGAGCGCTCGGTCCGCTCGGGAATTTGGGAAATTGGTGTTTTTTTTTGTTGTAAAGAGAGCAGTATATAAGAGGTAGCGGGGCGGGGGCGATCTCTGCACGGGCTCGGTGTGAAGGGAAAGATGTGGTGCACAAGATAATAGCATCGCGAGACTCGTCTCGAGATATCTTTTGTAACATGTTTTTATGGTTTTTACTCTTATTTTAGTGTTTTTATTAGTATTTAACGAGATTTATAAAAGGATTAGTGTAATGTTAATTGATTGATGAATATTTGTAACTATTGGCGTACGATCGGCCGCCATTTGTGGTGCTCAATATATTTTGTAATTCTATTTATATTGGATGCATAATATGTGAAGGGCTAGAAGTGGTTCACAAGGTAGTAGCGTCGCGAGATGCATCTCGAGATATCGTTTATAAATATTTTTGGGACTCAATTATTATTTTTTGGTATTCTTATGTGCCGCTATTTGTGGTACTCAATATATTTTGTGTTGGATGCAATATGTGAAGGGATAGAAGTGGTTCACAAGGTAGTAGCGTCGCTAGATGCATCTCGAGATATCGTTTATAAATATTTTTGGGCCTCTAATTTTTTTGTGTTATTCTAATGTTAACATTATTTATTGTGAAGTTGCTGAATTTTCACTCGATTAGATTCATATTGAGATATTCCTTATTAGTTATTTTGTGTATGTATTTTTAACTATGTTTTTGTATGCCTACCACAAAAGTGATGAACGGAAAAAGAGGCTAGGAATGTTATTAGCTAACGTATTTTAAATGATTTATTAAAAATTGTGTACTATTATTATAACTCTATCTCTCAATTTTCACTTCTGATTAAACTGAGATTACTACTTAATTTGCATAATTATTATCATCTAGTCTATATTTAGAAAAGGAAAAGCTGACTGATCTATCAACGCACAGCTCAAACTACAAGACGGTTCGAGCTGTGCCATGCAGATAGCTATTAAGATGCAGACATCCGCCAAGAAAGGATTTGTGAAAATTCAACCCGTAAAGGGTAAAATAGGGATTTGAAATTTGTGTAGTCCACGTGCATGAAGTCCTAACCACACAATATATGTATACTTACAATTTGGCGGTGCCTGTATTTGGTCTATGGGAGAATCATGCCTGTGCCACCTGACTCTATTATACATCATTTCTTTATTAACAGTGGCTTACATTAAAATATTGTGTTGCCTGTATTTGCGGATGCAAGTGTCATGCTAGCCTTCTAAAGATCGGTGCATGGAGCGGTGCTAGCTTAGGTGGTTAAGAAGACATTGACCTTCTACTCGAGAGGTCAGGAGTTCAATCCCGGTTACACACGTCCACCTTTTCCGAGCTATGTGCGTTCTAAGCAATTAAATATTACTGTCTGTAACGGTGAAGGGAAATAGCGTGAGGAAACCTGCATGCCTGAGAGTTTTTTCAAAGGTATGTCAAGTCTGCCAATCTGCACTACGCGAGCGTGGCGAACTACGGCCTAAAACCTTCTCATTCCAAGAGGAAACCTGTGCTCAGTGGAAGGCTGGCGATGGATTGATCATGTTGATGTAACTGTTTTCGATGCGGGTAGCATGGATTTTGGGATCTCGGGATTGACATATCCCCGGACGGATCGCGGTTCTGTAGCGCGCGTGTACCGGACACCTATCTTTCATTGCACGTACGCGCGAGGCGCGGGGGGCCGCTCGCCGCGCGGCATACGCGGAGCCATCTTGCTAGCGGTCGTCGAAACGCTCGTGTCTCCGCGGCTCGAATCGCCCTTAATTCGCACTAATTAACCATTAACAATAATAAAAACAATCAATACAGTGCCCAAATAAAGACAAAAGTGTTAAAAACAGTGATTAGTACAGTTGTCGACGCAAATTGTGTGTGTGTTGTGTTGTTTTAGGTGTGTGCATACCGTCTGTCTAGGTGAGTAGTCACCAGTCTTTGTGCGCGACAATTATCATTCTGATCGATTCGGTCCGCGCGGGGGTGAGCCGGCCCGTTTTATATCTTTTGTTGTTTTGTAACGCTGCTAAATCAATAATTTTAGTGGCGGCTACTCGGCTAGCGGCCATCGCGTTCTTAATTCAAACACTTTGACGTTTCGAATGCTCCGCAAGCTTCGAGGTGTTTTATCGGGTGCAGTACAGTTACTTTAACGAGGTTCTTTGTATGTAACGTCTTTGAATCGCAAATAGGCGTGCGAAAGTTATTTCGCGGAGTGTGTATTACCTATTTAGTAAGCTGTAATCGACATTCTACAGATAAAGTTCGCGATAAGTGTGTTCATTAGCTAACTAACACCATCTAAAGGTAACTAATCTGTATTTTATTTATCTTTATGCATGAATGCTTGATTCGTTTAGCACTTTGTGTATGGAAAGAGCGATTCGCTTTCCCCATACCTCAAAATAGAATGGCCAGGTGCTAAACACGTACAAATTGTAGGTAATGTAAAATTAAGTGCGTAATGCAGTTATTAATGTTACTTATAATGCAGTTTGCATTATGTCACACATTAGAGGGATTCAAACAACCTATTGTTTATTTATGCATGTATGTACCTACCTATTTAAGTAGGTACTTACTTTTTAGGGTTCCGTACCTCAAAAGGAAAAACGGAACCCTTATAGGATCACATTCTTGTCTGTCTGTCTGTCTGTCAAGAAACCTACACGGTACTTCCCGTTGACCTAGAATTGTGAAATTTGGCAGGTAGCAGACATTCGGGGAAAAATCTGAAAACCGTGAATTTAGGGTTAATCACACAAAAAAAATTAAATTGTGGTCATGAACTAATAATTTGTTTCCTGTCAATTATAATCCGGGTATCTTTAAAACAAGAGTGAATAGGCACCTCCTAGGCAAACGCGTCCCATCTTAGGCCACATCATCACTTTCCATCAGGTGTGATCGTGGTCAAGCGTGCGCCTATAACGAATAAAATAAATAAATTAGTATTTTCAACTTTCGAAGTGAGTGACTATATCAAGTGGGGTATCATATGAAAGGGCTTCACCTGTAGATTCTAAAACAGATTTCTATTTATTTTTATGCATCATAGTTTTTGAATTGCAAAATGTCGAAAAAATACGACTGTAGTACGGAACCCTCATTGCGCGAGCCTGACTCGCACTTGGTCGGTTTTTTATTTACTAGTGATAAGATAAGGTATTGGTGTGTGTAATCCATATCTATACATTCACTTGTCACTTACGGTGATTGACCTTGTTAATGTGACGTATAAACTATAAATTAATAATCTGTATTCTTTACCTACCTAGGTACTTTAGTTTTTAGGGTTCCGTGTCCGAAGGGTGCCAATGAAACCCTATTACTATCCGTCCTACCTTTGCTATCCGTCTGTCCGTCTATCTGTATGTCAGCGAGCTGTATCTTATGAACCGTACCTAATAGCTCAGATCAAAGTTTCGCTGAGTGTGTGTATGTATATCTATAGCCGCTATAACAAGTAATAAAAATTTCAAAATGGCTACCATATAAATAAAAACCGGCCAAGTGCGAGTCAGGCTCGCGTAATGAGGGTTCCGTACTACAATCGTATTTTTTCGACATTTTGCACGATAATTCAAAAACTATTATGTATAAAAATAAATAAAAATCTGTTTTTAACCGACTTCAAAAAAAGGAGGAGGTTCTCAATTCGTCGGAATCTTTTTTTTTTTTTTTTTTTTTTATTTTTTATGTATGTTCCCCGATTACTCGAAAACGCCTGGACCGATTTTGAAAATTCTTTTTTTGTTTGAAAGGGTATACTTCAAAGTTGGTCCCATTTCAATTTGGTGAAGATCTGATGAACATCTTCGAAGATAGATACTGGAACTCCTCAACGGATAAGAGTAAATTGCTCGCGATCAGTGTAATAGCTTAGTAAACAGTAGATTTTTAACCAGTCATAGCATAATTTCATGGGGCCACTAAAAATTGTGAAATAAAAAATTTTTACAAAAAAAATAAAAACCGACTTCGTTACATAAACACTAAAAATTGAAAAATAATTTAATTTATTACCGAATATATTATGTATACAAGAGTTAATATAGTTCCATAATAATATTTTTTGGGGTCGGTGCCAATGAGGTGCCATTGTGGAGTCCCATAAAAATATGAAGTCTAGACGATTCGCGCAGCTAAAGTTAATTGGCACCGGCACCAAAAAGTATTATTAGGGAACTATATTAACTCTTGTATACATAATATATTCGGTAATAAATTAAATTATTTTTCAATTTTTAGTGTTTATGTAACGAAGTCGGTTTTTATTTTTTTTGTAATAGAATGTACAGGTGAAGACCTTTCATATGATATCCTACTTGATATAGTCACTCACTTCGAAAGTTGAAAATACTAATTATTAGTTCATGACCACAATTCAATTTTTTTTGTGTGATCTAACCCTAAATTCACGGTTTTCAGATTTTTCCCCAAATGTCAGCTATAAGATCTACCTACCTGCCAAATTTCATGATTCTAGGTCAACGGGTAGTACCCTGTAGGTTTCTTGACAGACAGACAACAAAGTGATCCTATAAGGGTTCCGTTTTTCCTTTTGAGGTACGGAACCCTAAAAATGAATGATTAAATGTGTTGCTGATCGCAAATCTCAAGAACAGCTGAACCGATTTTGCTAATTCTTTTGTCATCCTGAAAAAGAATCGACTGTTTGGCGGTACGAAGTTCGCCGGGGCAGCTAGTTAGTTATGCAAATCTGCCTACTAACTAATACCACGTTAATACATAGGTTAGGTACCTAGTTTAATTTTATTGTTGAAAACGAACCCTAAATGTTTCAAATATTTATCTGTTAGTACAAGTACGAGCCAGGCTCGCGCACCGAGGGTTTCGTACTGCAATCGTGGTTTATCGTCATTTTGCATGTTGTTTTTTAAAAAGAATATTAGCTATGTTAAATGACTAATATTCCCCTTTCCTCTCCAACTAAGCGTCAAGCTTGTGCTAGGAGTAGGTACGATAATAGTGCAAATCAAAAACTATTTTGCTTAAAAATAAATAAAAATCTGTTTTAGAATGTACAGGTAAAAGACCCTTTCATATGACACCTCCATTGGTATAGTAATCTTACTTTATAAGTTGAAAATACTAATTATTTGTTCAAAACACTTTTTAATTTTGACCAAATTCACGGTTTTTATATTTTTCCTCTAATGTTTGCTATAAGACGTACCTATCTGCCAAATTTCATGATTCTAGGTCAACGGGAAGTACCCTGTAGGTTTCTTGATAGACAGACAACAAAGTGATCGTTACGTTTTTCGTTTTGAGGTAGGAACCCTAAAAACCTGGTTTCGCCAGTCGGATTCGCACAGGAAGAATTCCGTACCGTCTTCAGATATAATAGGTACTATCCACGCGAACGAAGTCACCGGCATCAGCTAGTAGGTACAATAATAATAAGGCAATAATTCATATTTTTTGTTGACTGTGCAAAGTTACAAAGTACAAACAAACATTGAAAGGCAAAGATACCACGACTCACGAAAGTTACACAAATCACAAAAGAGGTTACGAAACTCGTTGAAAACGATTATGCATAATATTACTTATGTACCTACCTACATACACCTAAAGATTTATATCTGATGACATAACCAATTCGTTTTACGTAGGTATTAAAGTAAATAATTTTACAAACAATACCTTATCCAGTATCTGCATAGGCGGTTTTCTCCTTAGCGATGAACCTAGTTAGAAAGAAGGTCAAAAAATTATTATCTTTCATTTATTTACATTTCATGTTCTAGCGGCCCGTGAAGACTTCACACGAGTAGCATCTGTTTTCATTTTTTTTTTGTTTATTTGAATATAGCCTACTAGCTGACGCCCGTGACTTCGTCCGCGTGGAATTAGGTTTTTTAAAACTCCCGTGGGAACTCTTTGATTTTCCGGGATAAAAAGTAACCTATGTCACTCTCCAGGTCTTTATCTATACCCATGCAAAAAATCACGTCAATCCGTTGCACCGTTGCGACGTGAGTGAAAGACAAACCAACAAACAAACACACTTTCGCATTTATAAGGGTACTGATGTTACTCAGGAATAATGTACCTTTCTACTGGTGATATAATTTTCAAAATCGGTTCATTAATTCCAGAGATTACTTCCTACAAACAAACTTACAAACATACCTCTTTTTATAATATTCTAGTATCTAAGATGTAATGCGGAGGGAAGAAAGACATACATATCACTAGAAGAATGTTAAATATGCATGTGGAAGGAAAAAAGAGGAGAGGACGACCAAAGAAAAGGTGGATGGATTGCGTGAAAGAGGATATGCGTGAAAAAGGGGTGGATAATACGTTGAGGGACGACAGAAGTGAGTGCAAGAAGAAGACATGTTGTGCTGACCACACGTAGCGTGGGATAAGGTAAGGAAGAAGAAGATTCCTCTTCCTGATGTTTTCGTGGACTACATAAATTTCAAACCCCTATTTCACCCCCTTAGGGTTTGAATTTTCAAAAATCCTTTCTAAACTGATGCCTACGTCATAGGAGCTATCTGCATGCCAAATTTCAGCCTGATCCGTCCAGTAGTTTGAGCTGTGCGTTGATAGATCAGTCAGTCAGTCACCTTTCCCTTTTATATAATATTTAAACTAGCGACCCGGCCCGGCTTCGCATGGGTGCAATGTAGATATTAATGTGGTGTCATTTAGTTTTAGTTTAGTTTGGTTGTCATTGCCTCGGAAACTCTCAAATGAGAGGATTTTTTTCCGACCTAATCCCTCGAGAAATTGATTCACTAAATCAATTTCTCGAGGGATCTCTATTTTTTTTAGAATTAAACTATACCTATAAACCTTCCTCTTGAATCACTCTATCTATTGGTGAAAACCGTATTAAAATCCGTTGCGTAGTTTAAAAGATCTACGCGTTCAGTATGCTGTGTCTGTATGTAACAGACACAGCGGAAAGTGACTCAATTTTATACTGTAGAGATTAGAATTTAGTAATCAACAATCAATATTGGAAAATGCGTTGACGGATGACTTAAACGAGTGGAAGGAGACATGTTGGCCCACCCCACATGGCGTGGGATAGGAACAGGTAGAAGACCTATTCAACGAAATATAATACGAAATATTAAATATGTAATTTTTACTTTTCAACTTACGAGGTTAACGGCTACATGATACATCTTACCTACTTAATTAAGCAATTTTTTAAAACCTGTTTTCCGAGTTTAGAAAAACTAGCCAAGTGCGAGGCGGATTCGCGCACCGAGGGTTCCGTGTTGCAGTCGTATTTGTCCGACATTTTGCATGATAAATCAAAAACTATTATGCATAAAAATAAATAAAAGTCTGTTTTAGAACGTACAAGTAAAGCCCTTTCATATGATATCCCACTTGGTATATCTAACTTTGAAAATTGAAAATACTAATATTTGTTCATGAACATTTAAACTTTTTTTTCTGTGATGTAACCATTAATTTACGGTTTTCGGATTTATTCCTTTACTTGTGCTATAAGACCTACCTACCTAACAAAATTCATGATTCTAGATTAACGGGAAGTGCCCTATAGGTTTTCTTGACAGACACGACGGACAGACACGACGGACAGACAGACAACAAAGTGATCCTATGGCTATAAGAGTCCCCGCAGACCACAAACTTTTTATAGGCCGATAGTTTGGTCGGTTTCTTAATCAGTATGAAGATGTATGTTAGTGCGCAAATTATAACGATTCCATTTTCCAACGATTTCCTTTTGAAGTAAGGAACCTTAAAAAGTGGTAAAAAAAATTACATTAAAAGAACCTTGTTAAAGATTAAAAATGATAAACCTTTCCTTGCGTTTGAAACAAAAAAAAAAGTGAACGCGGCATCTATCATGGCGGATACGCAGGCACATCGAGCATGAAATAATTGCATTCGCGACCGCGCCTTGTGAACGGCCTCATGGTTCTTCAGTTATATCTAGGTATATTTAACAAGCCTATAGTTATTACCCGATCACGTAAAATTGTCTAAACGCCACCTCTCTACCAGTGTAATTCAGCGACCTTTTGAAATGTGTCGCGTTACCGCAGACGAGTTGGGTTCATCATTTTTTACTACTTTCCGACATTGGCTGAGGTGCTATTATCCGACCGGTGTGGAATGTTGTACGCCGTGTTCCATGCAAGTTGATATCTGATGCCTCCATAAATAATGCGGGTTGTCGTTTAAATGCTGATTCATCGGTAGTTATAAGTAAGAGGATGGTAATTGGCGTTCTTTTTTTGGACAAACGATTCGAATTTCGAACATTTGTTTACCGGATTAAGTCAGGTCTGTTCGGATTTTGAAAATGTAAATTAGATACGCTCGTGGCTCGGCCAATAAGATTGGTTTGAGGAAAAGAAAGCAGTTTATTACATCTAACGAACTTGTGAGTTGTGCCCACACATTAGTTCTACTTATATTCGTAGGGACCATTTTAATAGTTCGGTGATAAGGCCGCCTTTGCGCAATTTATGTCATGTTATAAAACTCCATTCCAAAAGGCAGCTATAGTCACCGCCTGGTGGCTATCAATTTAAATTATAGTCTGATTTTTAATTCCGTGGAATTCTGACGTTTCTTAATGTTACCAGAGATAAAACAATTCCCACAAAGAAGAAAACTTTGAATATTGTACAAAGGTTAGTTTAAGTACATAAATCAATTGCCGCATGTATGTAAGATCATCACTTGAGAACAAATCGACTGATTTGGCTGATTTTTTGTTGTTTTCGTAAAGAACAAGGTTTTTGTGAAAGAATTTCTTAAAGAATCCTGAATCATAATCTAAGCGTGTACTTTTAGGCACATCAAGATGATTAAAATTAAGAGGAACTAAAAATAAACTTAGAAATGTTCAACATAGATTACATCCTCAAATCAACCGATCCCATTGCTGCCAGTTTCCACTTACCACTGTTAAAGATTGCACCCTATTTTAGTGCGAAGTTATGTCTTAGGGCTTTTTATATTGATAGGGATTTAATGTAATTTGAGGTAAAATCGAACTTCAGGTGGTGGTTACACTGTTTTCATACGAATAACTCCCCTGATGTATAAAAACCGGCCAAGTGCGAGTCAGGCTCGCGCAATGAGGGTTCCGTACTACAGTCGTATTTTTTCGTCATTTTGCACAATAATTTAAAAACTATGATGCATAAAAATAAATAAAAATCTGTTTTAGAATGTACAGGTGAAGACCTTTCATATGATACCCCACTTGATATAGTCACTCACTTCCAAAGTTGAAAATACTAATTATTAGTTCATGACCACAATTTAATTTTTTTTGGGTCATCTAACCCTAAATTCACGGTTTTCAGATTTTTTCCCAAATGTCAGCTATAAGATCTACCTACCTGCCAAATTTCATGATTCTAGGTCAACGGGAAGTACCCTGTAGGTTTCTTGACAGACAGACGGACAGACAGACAGACAACAAAGTGATCCTATATGTGTTCCGTTTTTCCTTTTGAGGTACGGAACCCTAAAAAAGGTACATAATATTTACTTTGATTCTTTTGCCCCGTATAATTTATGTGTGTCTACCTGCCCTACTCAGAGTCGCTAATCGTTACTTAAGATTGAGTTAAAACGAGACAGATTTATGTGAGAGATATAGCTGTCTCGTTTTAACTGAACTTAAGTAACGGTTAAGCGACTCTGAGTACGGCTGTACATGTCACAGACCTATTGCGTAATGTTAATTTGAGTCATTTGTATGCCTCTCATGTAAATAGGCACATTTTATCCTGTCCATTGAATAAACCAATAAAATGTTCACTCTTATTTCTATAGCCATAGAGTTTATTTTGCTAGTGAAAAAAATTTAATGTTAATATTTTTAGGGTTCCGTACCTCAAAAGGAAAAATGGAACCCTTATAGAATCACTTTGTTGTCTGTCTGTCTGTCAAGAAACCTACAGGGTACTTCCCGTTGACCTAGAATCATGAAAGGCAGGTAGGTAGGTGTTATAGTAGACATGAGGGGAAAAATCTAAAAACCGTGAATTTGTGGTTACATCACAAGAAAAATAAATTAAAATGTGTTCATGAACAAATATTGCTATTTTCAACTTTCAAAGTAAGATTACTATACCAAGTGGGGTATCATATGAAAGGGCTTTATTTGTACACTCTAAAACAGACTTTTATTTATTTTTAGCCATAATAGTTTTTGATTTATCGTGCAAAATGTCGAAAAAATACGACTGTAGTACGGAACCCTCGTTGCGCGAGCCTGTCTCGCACTTGGCCGGCTTTTTTAGCTCAAACGGACAAGCCTTCGCATCATCAAAAAATAATGCAACACCTTGTACGCAATCTCGAAGGTCTAAAGTCTAAACCTAGTGCTATCCTTTTCCGCAGGGATCATTATGAAAGGGATAGCAATACATTTAGACCTGTCGCTTTAGTTTCGTTCAGAGATTGTGTATAGAAGTAGCCATAATAGCAAGGTTTTAGTCATAGAATTCAAAATCGGTTTAGAAGTGGTAGCGTGTCTTTCCACAGATGTTTCATAAATATTATTACTAGCTTATGCCCGCGACTTCGTCCGCGTGGACTACACAAATTTCAAACCCCTATTTCACCTCCTAGGGGTTGAATTTTCAAAAATCCTTTCTAAGCGGATGCCTACGTCATAATAGTTATCTGCATGCCAAATTTCAACCCGATCCGTCCAGTAGTTTGAGCTGTGCGTTGATAGATCAGTCAGTCAGTCAGGTTTTCCTTTTATATATTTAGATACCCATATTTTAAATGTGAAAGTGTGTGTTTGTTGGTTTGTTGGTTTGTCCTTCAATCACGTCGCAACATATCGACGTGATTTTTTGCATGGGTATAGTTAAAGACGGAGAGTGGAGAGTGACATATACTACTTTTTATCACGGGAAATCATAGAGTTCCCACGGGATTTTTAAAAACCTCAATCCACGCGTACGAAGTCGAAGCTAGTTTTTTTTATTTTTTTATTCAGATACAAGTTAGTCCTTGACTGCAATCTCACCTGGTGGTAAGTGATGATGCAGTCTAAGATGATAGCGGGCTAACCTTGAAGGGGTATGGCAGTTTCTATTAAACCCATACCCCTTTGGTTTCTACACGGCATCGTACCGGAACGCTAAATCGCTTGGCGGCACGGCTTTGCCGGTAGGGTGGTAACTAGCCACGGCCGAAGCCTCCCACCAGACAGAGAGTTTAGGTAATTATTATATAACATGAATAACTGAAAATTATTATAATACAAACTAATAACTTGCTGGTGAAGTGGAAATCTGCAGCCTTGTCCTACATTACAGTTAATGCTTATGTTTAAACTTTAATCTAACTGAGTCGTGGTAGGCGCATTCTTACTTTGCAATTTTAGACAACTAGCTTATGCTAGCGACTTTGTCCGCGTGGACCACACAAATTTCAAACCCCTATTTTACCCCTTTAGTGGTTGAATTTTCAAAAATCCTTTCTTAGCGGATACCTACGTCATAATAGCTATCCGCATGCCAAATTTCAACCCGATCCGTCCAGTAGTTTGAGCTGTGCGTTGATAGATAAGTCAGTCAGGCACCTTTTGCTTTTATATATTTAGACTAGATGATGCCCGCGACTTCGTCCGCGTGGATTTAGGTTTCTAAAAATCCCGTGTGAACTCTGATTTTCTGGAATAAAAAGTAGCCTATGTCCTTCCCCGGGATGTAAGCTAACTCTGTACCAAATTTCATCAAAATCGGTTGAACTGTTGGGCCGTGAAAAGCTAGCAGACAGACAGACACACTTTCGCATTTATTATGTAAGTATGGATTCAACCCCTGTGGGTAAAATAGGGGTTTGAAATTTGTGTAGTCCACACGGACGAAGTCGCGTTGATAAGCTTGTCCGTGATAAAGGACGAATTCCATCGTCAAACCATATAAGAAGCCCTAAACTCCAAAGTATTGAACAGAACCGCTGAACTTTTTATGAGCCTCTTTATAGTAAACCCTCGAACCGAAGAATGTACATCTACGTTAGGGTTGACACTTGCTAGCAATATACAGTATGCGGCAGAAAATAATGTACATCGACCTTTAGAAAGAGATAGCGGTTTTGTAGTAGAGGTGTCAAATACAGGTTCATGTGTGTATCACAATATTATCACGTGTTACAGACAAATATTTAATAATTATTAACGTTACATTATTTTGTTACAAAAAAAAAATTGCTTGAACCGTGAGGCGCAAGCAGAAAAATGGGTGCAATCGATTTTCGACCTTATTGACATACGTCAGAAAACAGCATTTTAGCAATCTATGAATTATACTGAGCAAGAATATGACAAAAAACAACTTTCTCATAACCGTCAATAAGATCAAGATTTGTTTGCACCGATTTCACCATGAGGCGCAAGCAGATAAATAGGTGCAAGCGATTTCCGGCCTTATTGACATAGGGAACAACATTTTAACAATCTATGAATGATACCTACTGAACAAGAATATGACAAAAACAACTTTCTCATAACCGTCAATAAGGTCGAGAACTAGGGTATAGCTTGTATTTAACTCGATTGATTTAAATTTTAAATTTTACTCTTAATAGGTACCCAATCCATACCTTCGCGACAGGTCGAAATGGCAATCGGGGAGGGAATGCCCCGCACACCCGCACGGCCCCTGTGCTAACCCAGTGCGGGCGAGCGAGGGTGACGTGCGGGTGTGCGGGGTGTCACCCCCGCCTCATACCCCGATTGCCATCTCAACCTGTCGCGGAATACAGTACCTAGTACCTACCTATGTATGTAAAAATAAAAACAAGTAGAACGATAAAGCAATGTCAAGTAGATACCTACAATACAATAGGTAGGTAGGTAAGTTTACCTAGTTACCTATAAAAAAATCTTTTTAGTAGGTAACTACTATATTTATTATCATACATTTCTACATATTTATTATCATACGAATTATAAAATGATGATGATGATTTCTAAAAAGAACAATACCACTTCACGTACCTAACCTATTACCTATAATACTTAAATGTATGATAATACCTACACTTTGAAAAACATTTTCTCATACGATTTATAAAATGACGCAAGTATTTCCAAAAAGAACAAATCTACTATAATAGGTATTATTAACGCGCGACACAAATCTATCACAACACAAAAATGTACCTAATCTACATTATTTTGCCTAATCTACATTACAATTATTCGCATTAAATATTTATCGACACTCAAGTTCACAAATAAATAAAACTGCATTCAAAATTTATTACGAAACAAACAAAATGATAAAAATACTAGCCGCATACTCGTATCATCACAGTCAACATGTAACAGGCCAATACGAAAATTCGATGTAATAATTATTCACCGTCGAATCGCGACGATATTTGTATTCAGCTGTACCTACCTAATATATTTTATTCTAATATCGTCGCTCGGTCGCGCCGCGCGCGGCGTATCAAAGATCGAACGCCTGAGTTATTTTTTAGGAAGGATTTTCTCAAATTTTCACTACTTATTATATATTGTATTCAATTTTGTTTTAATCTAAAAACGAATATCTTGAATACATTTATATATTTAATAAATTTATTAGGTACATTATTTTTTGACACCTCTATTTTGTAGAGCTGTGATCAATCATTATTTCAATCTGAACTGTTATGATTGGCTGAATTTGTGCTATTCTTGTTGCAACAATGCATTGTAGCCAATAGTGAGCGAGCTTCAACCAATCTGAGGTGATTCCTCCCTGTGTTGGGGGCAATACGCAGAGAAACTTTCAGCTTTTATAAAATAACGAAGGTCTGGCACGCGGTGGCTCTCTCTCTCTCTATTACAAAAACTAGACCGATATGCATTATATTTTATTAGATAGCTATAGCTCAGAAAAAAATGTGTGAAAGCTATGTTTTGAAGTAAATACTACCCAGAAAGTGGATTTATATTGTATTTGCCAGATTCAAAAATACTTGTAAAAGTTAAATTTATTGAAAAAAAAAAATTTTAAACCATACTTTCATTATTAAAAAAAAAAAGTTGAAAAACGTATTCATTGTAATCGTGATCGGTAACAAATTCGGCAGAATATCTACCAAAAATAAAATTCTGGTTAAAAGTAGGTATAGCTGACAACCCTAATCAACATACACAGCAGCCACAAGCTGATTCAATACACACAATTTTCACCTTTATTCTTGTTCATATTCGGCACAGAACTGCGTGAAATATTTTTGCGATTTGACATCCTCGTCTCGAAAATCTTTTGTGACACTGTTTCTTCGGAACTGGCAGAATTAGTTTTTGTTCTCGAACGCATAACTTTTGGGAGGGATGTTCCAT
Source organism: Maniola hyperantus (assembly GCF_902806685.2). Classification (NCBI taxonomy): domain Eukaryota; kingdom Metazoa; phylum Arthropoda; class Insecta; order Lepidoptera; family Nymphalidae; genus Maniola; species Maniola hyperantus. The sequence continues at coordinate 2,801,537 of NC_048562.1, forward strand.
GTAAGGAGCTCTTAACTTTTAGGAGATGCTTAGGCTCTTCTTACATTACGATACTTACAAACGACTATACTACGCGAGTCTCGAAGATTAGTCGCTGAGGAGTATCTCACATACATTTGTATGGTGATTGGCACACTTCGCTACCGGTATCCTACGCGTCTGCTACTAGTCTCGCGATACCCACCTTGTCGCCCGCGCGTCGCGTCTCCTACGAATCTCGGCAAAATGGCGACGGATCAGCAATTTGACATAAAAGTTCAAGAACAATTCTTTGTTTTTAGTAGCATAATGTACGAAACTCGAGTAGCGAACATGTATTTTACTGGTCTTCGCTTCGCTGTCGGCTGGTTTCCGCACTTAAACGTTTCCGTCTGTTGTGCGTGGTATTTTACTGGTATCGTCTCTTGCGAGTATCGCAATGTATGAAGGGCCTTAGGGCTTGTTCAGACAACGTGTGATGGCAGCAGTAGGTATGGTAGGATATCACAATGAACGTCTGACTCTACCGAAGTTTTGCGGCAGTGTGTGGATACCTGCAGTTGACGACCTCCCTGGCGCAGTGGTAAGCGGCTGTGGTCTTATTAATGGGAGGTCCCGGGTTCGATTACCGGCAGGGGTTTGGAATTTTATAATTTTTAAATTTCTGGTCTGGTCTGGTGGGGGCTTCGACCGTGGCGTTACCACCCTACCGGCAAAGCAGTGCCGCCAAGCGATTTAACGTTCCGGTACGATGCCGTGTAGAAACCAAAGGGGGTTTAATAAAAACTGCCATATTCCTTCCAGGTAAGTCCGCTTCCATCTTAGATTGCATCATCAGCTGACTAAAATCATAACCATTTCGTAGTCGGTTTAACAAATGCAGTAGACTTTAATCTAAGTCTAGTCTATTTATCAGACCGTAAAAGATTAAGATTCTACCTCAAAGAACTAGAAACTAGACGACATGGTAGGTGAAATGCAAATATAGGTCACAGTGTATTTGTATTTTTGTATTTGTATTTTGTATTTATTTCAAGTATTTTGTTTTTAGAACAAGTGTAGCTTTGGGATAATACGAGTACCTACCTACTCTACTCCAGCGATTTTTACTCAGTTGACTCGCTAGCTCTCCATAATTACTGCTAGCTCAAACTAAACCTAGCGGAGTCCTAAACTTTACCCTAATAATATTTTTTTTAACAAAAATAGAGTAATTTCTGCGAGAAAGTATTTTTTTATGTTAAAAACCGGCCAAGTGCAAGTCAGGCTCGCGCACAGAGGGTTCCGTACTAAAGTCGTATTTTTTCGACATTTTGCACGATAATTCAAAAACCATTTAGCATAAAAATTAAATAAAAATCTGTTTTAGAATGCACATCCCCTATTTAACCCACTTAGGGGTGAAATTTCGAAAAATCCTTTCTTAGTGGATACCTACTCTTTACAAAGAACACACCCTCAAAATTTCATGTCTCTAGGACCAGTGGTTTAGGCTGTGCGTTGATATATATGTCAGTCTGTCAGTCAGTCAGGACTTTGAATTTTATATAATATATAGATTTTAGGTATAATACCTACCTAGTTTCTCAGTTCTCAGTTCTCGGATCTTACACAGGTAGGCAGTAGGCACCTAAGAAAGCTGGTCCATGATTCATATTGCCTAGTGACTCATACAAATTATGCACACTTAAGACATTTTTTGTGATGTATTCGAAATCCTTGTACATATTAATTGGACCGTGACAATTGGATTATACCTTTGGTGGAATTCGTTACAAGCTAAGAAACTGACTGACTGACTTATCAACCTACAGATCAACCCACTGGGGCTTGAATCTTTAGATTGTGCATCTAGAGAACCTTTGTACATTTAAAGAACCTACAGTCTACACCTACAACGTACCTTTAGATCGGAACTAGCTTATGCTCGCGAATTCACTCGCGTGGACTACACAACAAACCCCTATTTCACCTCCTTAGTTTTCAATAATCCTTTCTTAGCGGATGCCTACGTCATAATAGCTATCTGCATGCCAAATTTCAGCCCGATCCGTCCAGTAGTTTGAGCTGTGCGTTAATAAATCAGTCAGTCAGAGTCAGTCACCTTTTCCTTTTATATATATTTAGAAGATAAAATCCTATTCTCTCACCAAGAAATGATTTTCAAAAATTGCCTCCGAGTGAATCATCATCATCATGATCAGCCCATTACCGGCCCACTACTGAGTACGGGTCTCCTTCAGAATGAGAAGGGTTTAGGCCATAGTCTACCACACTGGCCCAATACGTATGATTTGATTGTAGATATAGTAGACTTGTTTTACATTATGTAATTTTATTCAATACAAGCTTTATGTGGTAACTATGGTTACAAACTCCATTGAAACGTCATGTAAAAACCAGTTATAGTTGAGTTAAATATATTTAATTCAGTGTAAATCAGTCTAAATACTGACTTTCCTAAGAAGTGAAACGGCTAACTGCAATCTAGGTCACAAGTTGAATACTAGATCTAGGCTCGCATTGTGTCACTGCCATTTGTGCGATTCTGGTACCTATAATTTATGTAGGTTCTAGGTATTATACTTATTACTATACTATCTGATGCCCGCGACTTAGTCCTCGTGGAATTACGTTTTTTTTAATCCCGAGGGGACAAGAAATATCCATCCCCGGAATGAAAGCTATCTCTGTACGCCTCCTGTGACTGTGAGGCTCGGACTACGGCTTAGGGTGACGTTGGGATGGGTGGTTTTTTTTTTTTTTTTTGACTAACCAACAACATTTACACATACACAAGTATTTACATACAAAAGGATTTATAACTAAAGGACACATAGCATAAACGTTAACAACTGGCTAGTACAAAAGATTTAGGTACAATGATGTTATGACTTTAAAAGGCAGTAAAGTAAAGCAAAATGTAATACGGAATTAGCACGTTAAATCGGTTAAGTCTCATTACAAACTGATTAATTAGCTCCCTTTCGTAGGGAGATAATGACGTTACGACGAAAGCAGGTTGTCGTAGAATTAAAAATATTTAGCTGTCGATCTTTTTGATGAAGCTTATTAAATTGATGACAGATGCGATTGAGGAAAGAGTGCGTCGCAAAATCAGTGCGGCAGGGCTTAGTTGGAAATACGTTGTAAGTGCGAGTTGCTCGTTTTGGGATTTTACAATTTATTGGTTCCGTACGCCCCCGAGGCCTTGGCGTGAGTCCACGTCCGGGTGACGTTAAAAATCGGGGACTTCGTCTTGTAATAAGGTTGAGTTGTACAGCCCTACGAGGTAGGGAGCATTGTCGGTCATGATTTGATCGTCGGGATCGTTAAGGACGTGCTTAGGTAGCCTTTTATCGGGGGGAGGGAGCGACCGCATGGGCGATCTTCCTCGTCTTCTGGTTCTCCTCCCTCCAATTTACCCTACGACTAAAGAACAAACTCGCTGTCTATTCTACCTACTCCATAGAACGTGGCGTTAAGTTTATATAGAAAGTGTTTATGAACGCATTCAGTAAGTGGGTTAGCTCACCGCATCGCAGATGCATTGTTGCGCCATGTTGTCAGAAGCCGGCAATCGGCATTGTTGTGAGCGAATCCGATCCTATGTTAAACACTGCTTTACCATTTATACATTCTAAAAATTTAAAGAGAGCAAGACACACTTTAGAGCCGACCCCCACTAACATGGGAAAAGGCTAGGTATATACATTCTAAAATTTTAAACCAGAAGATGAATAAATAACCTTGCTTCAAAACCTACGTCAAGCCCTGTTACGACACAGGATCTGAAAATTTCAAACAACAAACACCCTCTTCTCTTTCGAGAGGTCAGGATTTTGAAGGTAAAGATGTCTAACTGATGGGCGATGGAGAGAGTTTCTCTACGTGAACAAATCAGAAATGAGGAGATCCGTAGAAGGAAGGTTGCGAAGCTGAAGTGGCAATGGGCAGGGCACATAGTTCGTACAACCGATAGACGTTGGGGTCTCAAGGTGCTGGAATGGCGACCTCGCACCAGAAGACGCAGTGTTGGAAGACCCGCCACTAGGTGGACCGACGACATCAGATGAGTCGCAGGGAGCCGCTGGATTCAGGCGGCGCAAGACCGTGGCGTGTGGAGGTCCCTACAAGAGACCTATGTCCAGCAGTGGACGTCTATCGGTTGATGATGATGTCTAACGCTGCTTAGAAAAATTAACTTATTTTTGATGGGGGTATCAGCGGTGGTAAGGAAGAAGGAATAACCTACTTAGCTTCCGGCATTCCAGCACCTTGGGACCCCAACGTCTATCAGATTAAGTGCCCTGCGCCATTACCACTGCATTACCACTTCAGCTTCGCAGCCCACTGATTTACGTCGGTTACTCTGATTCTCCTACGAAGTTTTGAAATACACTAGAAATTGTATTAGTGCAGTGTGGAAGGGCAATATCCTGCGCACATCGATATAAATGACAAGATATGGTCAAGCGAACAAAATTTTTCACGGTTTTGGATCCAAATAAATCAACGCCACCTCTTAGATACTATTGAACGATTCGTTTGAAATCCAGACATTACTGAGGTCGCATTGGTGCTAAAGCACCACTGAATCGGTGCCAACGGTAAGCCCTGTCCTTACGAAGTAATATATAAGTCAATGCCTGCGCATTGTCGCAAGGAATAGTGAAATATCATATCATCCGAGTTTGGCGTCTCTCCAATCAGCCTCCCAAGCCAAATCTCCATGGCTTAGGTGAGCCAAATGCGGGTTACCTACTTTTGTCATTTTGTATCTTACTGTTAGGGTTCCGTACCTCAAAAGGAAAAACGGAACCCTTATCTCTGTCTGTCTGTCTGTCTGTCTGTCTGTCTGTCTGTCTGTCTGTCCTACCTACCTACCTGTAAAATTTCATGATTCCAGGTCAACGGGAAGTACCCTGTAGGTTTCTTGACGACAGAGACAGACAGACAACAAAGTGATCCTATAAGGGTTCCGTTTTTCCTTTTGAGGTACGGAACCCTAAAAATTACCTACTACCGTTTGCTTCCAATTTCAAACCGCTTTTCCATAGATGGGGCAAAGGATTTTTTGCTTCTGTCCATCTCTCTCTCTAACTAGCACGTGCGTAAGGGACAGCTGTTCGCACGCTCCGGATTCCGGAGACAATGAGGGTATTTTTTTTATTTCTAATCTCACAGATTATGAACCCCATTGGACGTTTTATTGTTATTTGTGGTCGTTCGTAAACATGGGATTTTATTGTTATTGAAATAAGGTTTATAATTGATTACTACGTTAATGTGAATGGGGGACTTTGGACGGTAAATCACTACCCATATTATAAATGCGAAAGTTTGTTGATTTGTCCTTCAATCACGCAGCAACGGATCGATGTGAATTTTAGCAGGATACTCGTATAGTTAAAGACATAGAGAGTGACATAGGTTACTTTCTATCCCGGAAAACTAAGAGTTTCCGCGGGATTAAAACAATCTATATCCACGCAGACGAACGGGCATCATCTAGTAAATTAAACGTACGGAATATTTCTATGCTTTGTCGTTCACTGGATATAACCCCAACCGTTTCCTTACGTTATTTAAGCAAAAATCGGCCAACTGCGAGTCAGACTCGCACACGAAGGGTTCCGTACCGTTCCGTCAGAAGAAATAACACTTTTTAATTCGTACTTTTAAATTTTTATGGTAGCCATTTTTAAATGTATAATTTTTGTTATTATAGCCGCAATATAAATATGTACATATTCTCTGAAAATTTCAACCTATGGTCAAATTTTACGGTTTACGAGGTACAGCACGTTGACAGACAGACGGATGTTCAGTATGGTTCCGTAATAGGGTCCCGTTGGCACTCTTCGAGTACGGAACCCTAAAAAGGGCTAGAATGTTGCTGTGTACAGTGTAGTCTATACCTATTTGATCCCCCAGTGATTGAAACGTGACAAAAACAAGTACCCCCCGCGCGAGGGGACCCCTCACAATGCTGATCAATCAGACTGCACAATGCCGCGATGAATAACGACCCCCGACGCCATTTTGTTTGAATGACCACAACTTGCTCACACAAGTTCACTTTGTAGTTTACTTTCGAGTTTATATTTTACAGGCAACCATTGCAAAAGTTCAAAACTCAAAACCTTATTTAAGTATTTTCACTAGCAATAACCTTATTTATTTTCACTAGCAATAACTTTGTTTAGTTTCACTAGCAATAACCTTATTTATTTTCACTGGTTTCAATATTTTATTTATTTTATTTTATTTATTAGAAACACACACAATACATTAATACATCAATGTCTATCGTCAGTTTCTGGTTTTTGCAAGTTTCAGCAATTAGAACTTGCAGAAATTGACTTGCTGCGTTTACACAGTGCAAGTAGGTACATTTTTACAATCTCAAGTGCAAGTAACTTCTGCAAGTTTTGTTTCTAGTGAATCCTACTTGCTCTCAGAAAGAAATTCTTTCCACTAGTTCAACCACATTGAAATCATAACTTTTGTTCTAAGTGCACAAAGATTAGGTAGGTTGGTTTGTTGGTTTGTCCTTCAATCACGTCGCAACGGTGTAACAGATTGACGTGATTTTTTGTATGGGTATAGATAAAGACCTGGAGAGTGACATAGGCTACTTTTTATCCCGGAAAATCAAAGAGTTCCCACGGGATTTTTAAAAACCTAAATCCACGCAGACGAAGTCGCGGGCATCGGCTAGTTATCCATAAGCGCAGGGCGTATTAATACAATATACACACATGTAAACACTAAATCAAACGCGCCAAGACGTCGGATCGGTCCTCTCCCTCGCACCCACACACCTGGAGGACGAGGGAGAGGGACAGGTGACGGGAATCAATACATGATGGCGGCCCATTTTATTTTGCGGGACATCTCGGGTGATTCAAAACCGGACCGGGATTGAATTGAGTTACATATTTATTTTTGAGTTAAGTACTTTGTTTTAGGGGAGTGTTTTATTTAATTTTATTAGGTAACTAGCTGATGCCCGCGACTTCGTCCGCGTGGAATTAGGCTTTTAAAAATTCCGTAGGAACTCTTTGATTTTCCGGGATAAAAAGTAGTCTATGTCACTCTCCAGGTCTTTGACTATACCCATGCAAAAAATCATGTCAATCCGTTGCTCCGTTGCGACGTGATTGAAGGACAAACCAATAAACCATTATGTTAATTTAGAAGTTGCCTAGCGTTAAGCACCGGCGAATCGGTGTCGTAACTTTAGGTGGCACCTAGCGTCGTTAGTCATCGCCTAAGGGTTGATGAAACCTTTTGTTTCTCTAGGCATCTCCTAAATACATAGGCATCCCATGTAGGCGACTTCTAGGTTTAGTGAAAACGGCTAGGCAAAAACAAACATATACAATCACTACCGAACTCTAGCAACCCTTCGTAACTCAAAACTATTGAGTGATAAAACCGTGATCGCACGAACAAAATCGTTTCCCACCCCAGAACCGGAAATTTGGGGCTCCGTGAATTTGTAGGGGAAAGGGCAAATTATAGCAAATGTGCCCCTTGAATGATTTAAACTACGTGATTTCACATTAATGCTTCGATCTGGCGATGTCTCTACATAATTTATTATAATTTACTAGCTGATGGCCGCAACTTCGTCCGCGTGGACTACATAAATTTCAAACCCCCATTTATCTTACTTAGGGGTGGAATTTCGAAAAATCCTTTCTTAGTGGATACTTACTCTTTACAAAGAACACACCCTCCAAATTACATATCTCTAGGACCAGCGGTTTAGGCTGTGCGTTGATATATATAAGTCAGTCAGTCAGGACTTTGAATTTTATATACAGTACGCGGCCAAAAGTGATGAACATCGTTCTTTAGAAGGAGATAGCAGATTTGTAGAGCACTGTCTCGGTCGTCGAGACCGACAAAACGTCTTATGGGTATGACTGACCACAACCCTCTTTTTTTTTTAACGCTGGGAAATGCGTTAACGCTGGGATATGCGTTTACGCATCCCCCCTCCTGGTAGCCAGCCAGCCAACCAACTGGAGGGAAGGTATGTGGGACTCGCCGGCCGAGAAGCGACCAGAATACCCACTAAAACCCAGCGGCACTCCTGCACGTCGCCTGGCGACTGGGTCACGGGAACGCCGAAGCAAACCACCGCGACCCAGCCAGCGACGTCCGCCGAAGCGGACCCTCCACTTCCTCCACGCATGTCCGAGGTGCACCAACTATGTGCACCTCACCTCCCCCGGAGACGCAACGGGCGACAACGCAATCCCGCGCACGTCGCCCGCGTCTCAACCTCCGCCTCGTCCTCTGTGCCCTCTGCTAGTCAGAGGGACACGCGGAGAAACCTCCCCCCTGCCAGGTTATTAGCCATGGCCAACAATATCCCCGAAGAGAGATTATTAGCCATGTTACCGGGGTGCACCGGCCCGAATACTGCTCTTCCTCTCGGATGCCCGATGCATCCAAAAGGGACCAGCAGGGAGGTTACCTGACTGGCACCCCGACCACAACCCTCTACAAACAACAGGGCAACGCTCTACAAAGCTGAAATGTCATTCTAAAGGCCGATGTTCACATCACTTTCGGTACTGTAAATTTTTATTCTAATTGTAATTGGCTCCCATGACACAGTTTATACTTCTTTGGGAGCCAGTGGTCAAAGTCTTATGTGCCAAATCTTTTTGCAAATAAAGATATTATTTATTTTATTTATTGTAATTTGTGACGTAGTTTGGCTCATTTTGGCACCATGTAATTTTTTTTTTTCTCTTGTTCCAGATTTCGTCGGCCAAGTGACGGCCAAGTGACGGCCAAGTGAGGGAGATGTGCGCGAAGTGACGATGTGTCGTGTGTGGAGTGTGGTGCAGTGAAGTGAAGTGGCATGAAGTGCAGTGGTCGGCATGGCAGCATCCGAGACTGGGAGACCGGGTTCTGAATGATAACTGCCACTGAAGGTGAGGAGATTTTTTTTTTTTTTAGGATTCCGTACCTCAAAAGGAAAAACGGCACCCTTATAGGATCACTTTGTTGTCCGTCTGTCGGTCTGTCAAGAAACCTACAGGGTACTTCCCGTTGACCTAGAATCATAAATTTTGGCAGGTAGGTAGGACTTATAGCAGACATTCGGGGAAAAATCTGAAAACCGTGAAATTGTGGTTACATCACACAAAAAAAAATTAAATTGTGGATTGCCACAATTCGGGGAAGGACATAGGCTGCTAATTTTTCCCGGAAAATGAAAGAGTTCCCACAGAATTTTAACCTAAATCCACGCGTACGAAGTCGGGGGCATCAGCTAGTTTATAATAAGGGTGGTAACTCTCTTTTTGCTACATATTAACGATCTGCTGCGACCCGGAATCCTTGGGTACGCAGACGACAGCACAGTAATAGAGAGATACATATCCAATCCACGCGCTAGCAGTTCTGAGATCAATGAACTCAGAGAGGCGATGGTACTGCGATTAAACTCTACTCTGAAATACGTTTCAGATTGGGGTGATGCCAATTTGGTAGAGTTTAACGCTACCAAAACGCAGGCGTGTCTACTCACAGCAAAGCGGAGTCCTTTTACTTTGACTCCTGCTTTCCGGAATATATCCATTAATATCACTGATCACATTGATCTCCTAGGTCTCGACATCTCAGCTAACATCAACTTCGGAAGGTCCGTCGAAGCCAAAGCCAAGACTGCCGCAAAAAAACTTGGCATTCTTAACAAGGTCAAGCAGTACTTCACGCCGCGCCAACTGGTTACTTTATACCAAGCTCAGGTCAGGTCGTGCATGGAGTACTGCAGTCACCTCTTCGATGGCTCCGCTAAGTACCAACTAGCGGCTCTGGATGCTGTTGATCGTCGAGCTAGGAGACTCATAGGCAAAGACTCCCCTTTACTGGCGAAACTACAAAGTCTCGATCACCGCCGCAAGGTCGCCGGCTTATCAGTGTTTTATAGGATATATTTCGGAGAGTGTGCTCAGGAACTTTTCGATCTTGTCCCCCCTTCACCATTTTACCACCGAACCGCAAGACGTCGGGCGAGTTTCCATCCTTATGTCGTCGACATTCCATCTACAGTCTACACGCATGAAACGTTTTGCGTCATCATTCCTCATACGTATGGCTAAGGTTTGGAATACTCTTCCGCGATATGTGTTTCCTACCAATTACAACCCGGGTATCTTTAAAACAAGAGTGAATAGGCATCTTCTAGGTAAACGCGTCCCATCTTAGGCCACATCATCACTTCCCATCAGGTGTGATTGTGGTCAAGCGTACACCTATAATGAATAAAAAAAAAAAAAAAAAGGGTACTGATTTTTCAGTACATCACTTCAACTGGGTAGGTAAGTGCAAACTAGTTACCAATTAATGTAATTACTAATTACACGGATGGAAGGTTTTCGCGCAAAATGCAACAAAGTAATAATCTTACACAACCACTATAAGTTATTACCTACTGTTATCTATATATATAAAAGGAAAAGGTGACTGACTGACTGACTGATCTATCAACGCACAGCTCAAACTACTGGACGGATCGCGCTGAAATTCGGCATGCAGATAGCTATTATGACGTAGGCATCCGCTAAGAAAGAATTTTTCAAAATTCAACCCCTAAAGGGGTAAAATAGGGTTTTGAAGTTTGTATGAAAGTCAGTCATTTTTTAAGTTAGAAGTTTGAAGTTTTGTAGTTAATATTTTTGCAATTAGCAGTATGACATATTTTATGTTAAAATCTCAAAGGGTGTAAAATAGGGGTTTAAATTTCGTTTACTCCACGCGGACGAAGTCGCGGGCATAAGCTAGTTATTACTATAAAATATTTAACTCACAATGGGCACAGTTTTAAGGGTTCCGTACCTCAAAAGGAAAACGAAACCCTTATAGGATACCCTTTTAGATTACCTACATAGGCTACTTTTGTCCCGGAAAATCGAAGAGTTCCCACGGGATTTTTGAAAAACCTTATTCCGCGCAGACGAAGTCGCGGGCATCTGCTAATATATAAATATATAAAAGGTACCATATATAACGTACAAGGTTTGACTGACTGATCAATTAACACACAGCTCAAATTACTGGACAGATCGGGCTGAACTTTGGCATGCAGATAGCTGTTATGACGTAGACATCCGCTAAGAAACGATTTTTGAAAATTTAACCCCTAAGGGGGTGAAATAGGGGTTTGAAATTTGTGTAGTCCACGCGGACGAAGTCGCGGGAATAAGCTAGTTTTATTATAGACTGGTTGATGATAACGAACGAGTGAAGTTAACGAGAGGTGTAAGTAAGTACCTATTAGCCAGTGGCGTGCATAGGGTTTAAAGCCAAGGTAAGCAGTAGTTAGGTAAGCAAGTCAAAAGATAATGAGCATTGAGCAATTTCAACCGAGTTAACTATTTCTTGGGTAAGCAGCGCTTTTATGCCTCTATGAGTTGCACGCCACTGCTATTAGCATTTGAGTAGGTTATCCATACTATTATTATAAATGCGAAAGTGTGTCTGTTTGTCTGCTAGCCTTTCGCAGCCCATCCGTTCAACCGATTTTGACGAAATTTGGTACAGCCACCCTACCGGCAAAGCCGTGCCGCCAAGCGATTTAGCGTTCCGGTACGATGCCGTGTAGAAACCAAAGGGGTATGGGTTTAATAAAAACTGCCATACCCCTTCCAGGTTAGCCCGCTATCATCTTAGACTGCAATCTGCATCATCACTTACCACCATGTGAGATTGCAGTCAAGGGCTAACTTGTATCTGAATAAAAAAAAAAAAAACAGATATAGCTTGGATCCCGGGGAAGGACATAGGCTATTTATTATCCCAGAAAATCAAAGAGTTCCCATGGGATTTTTAAAAACCTAACCTAAGAAGTTGCGGGCATCATCTATTCTAATATTCTAAGGTGTTAAATAGTAAGCTGAGATAGCCTAGTGGTTAGGACGTCCGCCTTCTAATCGGAGGTCGAGGGTTCGATCCCGGGCGCGTACCTCTAACTTTTCGGAGTTATGTGCGTTTTAAGTAATTGAATATCACTTGCTCTAACGGTGAAGGAAAACATCGTGAGGAAACCTGCATGCCTGAGAGTTCTCCATAATATTTTCAAAGGTGTGTGAAGTCTACCAATCCGCACATGGCCAGCGTGGTAGATTATGGCCAAAAGCCTTCTCACTCTGAGAGGAGACCCGTGCTCTGTAGTGAGCCGGCGAATATATAATAATAAGCCTCAATAGCTCAACCGGTATAGGAGTGGACTGAAAACCGAAAGGTCGACGGTTCAAACCCCGCCCGTTGCACTATTGTCGTACCTACTCCTAGCACAAGCCTGACGCTTAGTTGGAGAGGAAAGGGGAATATTAGTCATTTAAAAAAATGGCTAATATTTAAAAAAAAAAAAAGAAGGTGTTTATAAAACAGTTGAGTGGTCGAGTTAGGTACAGTTTTCGTTGTTGTTTAGGTAAATCAACGGCAGTTCTCACGGTGGGGCGCGTATTAGCTCGATTTCTCCGTCGAGCTGTAGACAATGTGGGGTCGACGACCCCGCGCCGGTCACCGCGGTGCGACTGCTGGAAACGACTATTTGCGTTTAAGTTATTACCTTTTTTATTGGAGACATGCTTTCCGTTTGACGGCTTGAGTGCAGTCGTCGATCACTTATTACGAGTTAATAAGTACCTACCTATAGTACCCGACTGGTCGAGATGGCAATCGGTGTGGGGACGCCCCCCACACACCCGCACAGCCCCCGCGCTAACCCGGTGCGGGATAGCGCGGGGGCTGTGCGGGTGTGCGGGTTGTCTGCTTAATCATCATCATCATCATGATCAACCCATCACCGGCTCACTACAGAACGCGGGTCTCCTCTCAGAGTGAGAAGGGTTTTGGCCATAGTCTACCACGCTGGCCATGTGCAGATTGGTAGACTTCACACACCTTTGAGAACATTATGGAGAACTCTCGGGCATGCCGGTTTCCTCACGATGTTTTCCTTCACCGTTAAAGCAAGTGATATTTAATTAATTAAAACGCACATAATTCCGAAAAGTTAGAGGTGCTTGCCCGGGATCGAACGCGCCGACCTCCGATTAGAAGGCGATCCACTAGGCTATCACTGCTTAATAGTGGTTTAAAATTTATGTAATCCACGCGAACGAAGTCGCGAGCTTGAGCTAGTAAAATATATTTATGCTTTTAGGGCAAAAATAAATATCCGAACGAATACTACGCCGAGCCCGAATTTGTATTTTAGAACCTACCAACCCTACTTGTATTACACTGAAAAATGACGTCATCCTGAACCATGACCTACACCAACTCAGTTAATATAACATCCCACGCACGCCCAAGCTAATCTATATAAAAATATATTCTAGTAAGAAACATAAAACATTCAGCTGTATGGAGACTATATTATACTATGTATATGTTACGGGTAAGGTTGGAATTGGAAGTTGGAATAAACTTAGGTTTACCCGGGTTTACTTAGTATTACCCAGGGTTCTTGGGTAATGTCCAAATAATAATGAAAAATAAGTTTTAATTCGGAGTTTACCCACTCATTTATTAACTCACCTAGGTGTATCCAATGCTTACTAGGTAATGTTAGATTAATTAATTAGAGACCCCTCAGTATAGTGAACGGTCTCTTCCGTCGGCCCCGTCGACGTGGGTGGTTTAAAAAGAAATAACGACGAAGGGTTCCACCTTCTAACCTAACCCATCCGTGTCGGAGTGCCCTAAGTCCTGAGCTCGCTTCGCTCGCTCTTGATAGTGGAAGCGGGGGGAGGAAAGAGGAAAGAGTACAATGGAGCCATGCATTTCTTCCAACCCGAAAAAGAGTAAGCACACAATAGCTCTAAGAGCGTAAACTTTGTCCAACCTAACATTATCCAGTCAGAGTTGGGTAGACCTAGGTGAGTATGGGTAAATACCGATATTAAATTTATTTTACTTATTATTCGAACTTTACCCAAAATGTTTGGGCAATACTAAGGAAACCCGTTAAAGAAAACCTAGGTTTACTATATCTTCCAGCATTACCCAACATATATACGACATAAGAAGCCTCATCACGGTGGCGATGCATTGATCATGATGGCGATGAGGATTGTTAGTTGACTTTGATTGTCTTATGTTCCAGGCGTGGTATGGACAAGGAGAACGGAGAGGGCGACGCCGCATCCAAGCAGCCGCCCGATGGACTGCTCGACCCGGCTGGACTGTTCGGAGGTAGGTGTTTTGTGAATAGGGACAACCCTCCAGCCCTCCACCTCCCATGGCCCCACCAACCTCTCGGTTATATGGGCCGAATCGTGGCAGGGCGCCCGTTCGGTACTAGCTCTTAGCGTTTTCCCTGGTACCATTTTGTTTTGTAACATCTCCATTCTCCAATGGTACTGATTCTGAGCACAACTAAATTTTAGAGTAGGTACTCGCTTCCTTTTCTTACTAATGTAATATGAAAAGGACAGACACAGGCTATTGAGGCTCTATCATTATCTTCTTATTTCTTCTACAATCCCTCAAATACGTGCAATTTATACTTTAAAACCGCGCGATTCCCTACGAGAGAAATTTAAGAAAACAGATATTCTTACATTACTTAGCTTCTCAATATATATTTTACAATGGACTTGTACCTACCCGTACCATCATACAAGAAATAACACTTTTTTTAATTTTCATGGCGGCCATTTTAACTTTCTATTATTTAAGTACTAGCTGATGCTCGCGACTTCGTATGCGTAGATTTAGGTTTTAGGTAGAGACAGACGGACGGACAGCGGAGGCTGTAGGGTCTTGTTGGAACCCTTCCGATACGGAACCCTGAAAACGTGCAGTTATTGAAATATCAACTTTAATCCAAGGGAATAAGGTACAAATGTACAAGTATGGGTTACTACCATGAAACTAGAGGTTATTGAACTCGCGTCCGCCGTACTCGTATCGCGAACAAATTAATATTTGCGTTACATAAGATTCTTATCACATAAGCGTTATGGTTGATTATTGTTTGACTTAGCTTAGACAAGAGATTGTAAACTAATACATGAATTATTAGGGAATCTAATAATATGGAGTTGGAACTAAGGTAGGTATATAAGCATATTACAGTACGCGGAAGTAATGTACATCGACCTTTAGAAAGAGGTAGCGGTTTTGTAGAGCATTGTATCTGTCGTTGAGAACGACAAAACGTCACATAGGTATGAATCTCAGAACAAGGACTTAGAAGTAGGTAGCCCTATTGTGACACTTACTGTTAGAGCGAGATAGCTAAATGCATTTAAGCTCTTATTAGAACGTGACAAAATGATTATGTTTTGTCCTTATCACCGCGGCCACTTTTTTTTGTTTGCCAAAATGTATTTGTACGTGAGTATTTGGCAAACAACGTGAAGTGAGGTTATGTTGACTCAAGTAGGTATTTTAAAGAAATAATTAATTTGTTTTGTTGTTTTTAGGGTTCCGTGCCTCAAAAGGAAAAACGGAACCCTTATAGGATCACTTTGTTGTCTGTCTGTCTGTCTGTCTGTCTGTCAAGAAACCTACAGGGTACTTCCCGTTGACCTAGAATCATGAAATTTGGCAGGTAGGTAGATCTTATAGCTGACATTTGGGGAAAAATCTGAAAACCGTGAATTTAGGGTTAGATCACACAAAACAAATTAAATTGTGGTCATGAACTAATAATTAGTATTTTCAATTTTCTAAGTAATATAACTATACCAAATGGGGTATCATATGAAAGGTCTTCACCTGTACATTCTAAAACAGATTTTTATTTATTTTTATGCATCATAGTTTTTGAATTATCGTGCAAAATGTCGAAAAAATACGACTGTAGTACGGAACCCTCATTGCGCGAGCCTGACTCGCACTTGGCCGGTTTTGTTGTTTTTGAAGTAATTGTGCAATGGTGGATTGCAGTATACTAGGCTACAATGACGTATGGCGCTGAGACGTGGACACTGACAGTTGGCCTTGTCCACAAGTTCAAAGTCGCGCTATGGAGCTATGGAGCGGGCCATGGAGCGGGCTATGTTGGGTATCTCTCTAAGGGACAAAATCCGTAACGAGGAAATCCGTAAAAGAACCAAAGTGACCGACATAGCCCAACGAATTGGCCAGCTGAAGTGGCAGTGGGCAGGCCCACGTCTGCCGCAGAACCGATGGCCGATGGGGCAGACGTGTTCTGGAGTGGAGACCGCGTATCGGCAAGCGCAGTGTGGGACGACCTCCAACCCGCTGGACTGACGACCTTAAGAAGATAGCGGGAAGTGGGTGGATGAGGAAGGCGGAGGATCGTGTGTGGTGGCGTGCTCTTGGGAAGGCCTATGTCCAGCAGTGGACGCAAATAGGCTGATTGATTGATTGAGTCTACAATAGCCGAAGCGAACGTAAAATAGACGGAATAACATTTCACAAGTAAGTACCTCTGCTTGAGCGCGAGGGACTGAGGGGGCCACGCTAGTTACATATCTGGAAATATCTGTGGTATGAATGTCAGACAACGCTCTACAAAGCCGACGCGTCATTCTAAAGGCCGATGTACATTACTTTCTGGCGCGTAATATAATACAATGTTTTATAGTTTAGTTCGGAAATAGATCAACCTAGCCACGTAGGTACCTAGATGTTAAGTAGAGGATAAGTCTAGCCAAGTCAGATATCTTGCGTTTTAATATATAATAATAACTAGCGACCCGCCCCAGCTTCGCATGGGGGCAATGTAGATACTAATGTGGTGCCATTGAGGTGTCATTGCTTCGGAAACTCTCAAATGAGAGATTTTTTTCCGACCTAATTCACATTATTTCGATTTCTCTAGGGATCTCTAATTTTTTGAGAATTAAACTATAGCTATAAACCTTCCTCTTGAATCACTATCTATTGGTGAAAATCGCATTTAAATCCGTTGCGTAGTTTACAAGATCTACGCGTTCATACATACGGACAGCGGGAAGCGACTTTATTTTATACTATGTAGAGATAGCTTATGCTCACGACTTCGTCCACGTGAACTACATACAATTTCAACCCCTATTTTTTACCCCCTTAGGGGTTGAATTTTCATAAATCCGTTCTTAACAGATGCCTACGTCATAATAGCTATCTGCATGCCTTTCAGCCCGATCCGTCCAGTAGTTGGAGCTGTGCGTTGATAGATCAGTCAGTCAGTCACCTTTTCCTTTTATATATTTAGATTTTAGACTAGATGATGCCCACGAATTCGTCCGCGTGGATTTAGGTTTTTAAAAATCCCGGATTTTCCGGGATAAAAAGTAGCCTTCTAAGTTCCCAGGGGATTAATAGAAACCTAAATCGACGCGGTCTAAGTCGCGGGCATCAGCTAGTTGGTAGGTATTTCATGGAATGGGATTCGAACCTACGACCTATCCGACTTCACTCCACCAAGCTTAGGGGCATAAAACCGGTGTAGTACGAGCACACGAGTAGATATATAGACCAGAGGGGAAGCTTCATACTAGCGGCTGGCTGTAGGTTCACTCACTCTAGCGCAGCTCTCGCACACCACGACGTGTTACGGACGCTCCGTTTGCCGCCAAACTGGGCGCACGGAGCGTCCGTGGCACGTCGTGGTGTGCGTGAGCTAGTGTGAAGCTTCCCCTCTGGTCTATAATATCTACTCGTGTGGTACGAGTAAAGCACGGTAACCCAGTTATAGTTAACGTTCATGGCCCGGTTCCATTTTGGTTTCGGTCTGGGTCAATATCTAGGTCAAGTTTATTGGGGGACGAGTACCTACTACGGGCAAGGTCTGGGGTATTGTGAGTTGTGACGTCACGATTTTAAAACTAGTTTTTTTTTAAAATTACTGGTTAGTTTTTTTGTTTGCGCTGCTGCTTTGATTGGTCGCCGTCTGCCAACAACGTCTGTTATAAAATATGGGTTTTATTATCATTATGTCGTAAATGGGTTTTTTTATTTGAGTTTGTCGATATTTCGTTTAGTTAGACTAGCTGATGCCCACGACTTCGTCCGCGTGGACTACACAAATTTCAAACCCCTATTTCACCCCCTTAGGGGTTTGAATTTTCAAAAATCCTCTCTTAGCGGATGCCTACGTCATAATAGCTATCTGCATGCCAAATTTCAGCCCGATCCGTCCAGTTAGTTTGAGCTGTGCGTTGATAGATCAGTCAGTCAGTCGGTCAGTCACCTTTTCCTTTTATATATTTAGGCTAGCTGATGCCCGCGACTTCGTCCGCGTGGAATTATGTTTTTAAAAGTCCCGTGGGAACTCTTTGATTTTCCGGGATAAAAAGTAGCCTATGTCACAATCAGTGGCGTGCGCAGGAGTTCAAGCCAGGGTATGCATTTAGGTATGAACCTATTTTACGGCAGGTAAAATGAAAAATAAGCATTGATTTATTACAATGAGGGTAAGCAGTGCGTTTATGCCTCTATGAGCCACTGGTCACACTCCAGGTCTTTATCTACACTCAAACAAAAATTCACGTCGTTGCAACGTTGCGACGTGATTGAAGGACAAACCAACAAACCAACAAAGAAACACACTTTGGCATTTATAATAAGGGTACTGATTATAACTATAACCCGGTATCCACCTAAGCGGAGAGGAGAGGAGATGCGTTAAATCAACCAACCAGATTCAAAATAGATGACGTGAAAAAATTATCACGTCATCTTTTAGAAATCTTATTGGTTTACTGTGCACATCTCCTCTCCGCTCCTCTTAGGTGGATACCGGGCCTGACTTTGACGTCTCATTTCCAGCGTACTGGGGGCGCGATGGCGGCGGCGGCGGCGCGGCAGCTCAGGCGCAAGCGCAGGCGCAGGCGGCGCTGTTCGGCTTCGGCTCGCGCTACCCGCCGCCCACCACGCTCGGCGTGGCCGCCAACCAGGCCGCCTCCCTCGGTCTCCACCCTGCCGCGAGTAACTACCTATATATTATACTAGATGATGCCCGCGACTTCGTCCGCGTGGATTTATGTTTTTGAAAATCCCGTGCGAACTCTTTGATTTTCCGGGATAAAAAGTAGCCCAGTTTTCAGACTTTTCCCCTAAAGCCAGCTATAAGATCTACCTATTGTACCTGCCAAATTTCATGAATCTAGGTCAACGGGAAGTACCCTGTAGGTTTTTTAACAGACAGACAGACAGACAACAAAGTGAGGTACGGAACCCTAATTATAATAATTAATAACCAAATGTTAAAAACTACAAAATTAAAACTAGGTAAACTTAAGAGACCTGTGGCCCTACCGCGGTTGTTTGTACAGCTACAATGTCACGATCGCAATCATCTCTGATTGGTTAATGCTCGCTCACTATTGGCCACAATGCATTGTTGCAACAAGAATCGCACAAATTCAGCCAATCAGAACAATTGAGATTGTAATAATGATTGATGTAGGTTTTAGACAACCGCCCCTAGAAAGTACTAAAAACGAAAATTATGTTTGAGCTGAAGGGGCTACTTCTTCAGCATGATGACTAATAACTAACCTATGTTTGACAGGTGCAGCATGGTGGTCCATGGCATCCCATCTGGCGGCTCAGGACTACCTCGCGCGGCTGCAGGCTTCGGGGCTCAACTTCCCTCATCTGGGGGACCCCTACGCGGCCCTGTCAGCCCTGTCAGGCTCCAGCATGAAGCAACCCTCCAAACCTGTCAAGCAGTCCAGTAGAAATGACAGGTACCTGTCCAGACTATGTTTTTTTAAATTAAGATACAAGGTAGCGCTTGACTGCAATCGCACCTGGTGGTAAGTGATGATGCAGTCTAAGATAGAAGCGGGCTAACCTGGAAGGGGTATGGCAGATACCCTAACGTCGACTGAACACGTGAGTAAAGCCGGTGTGTGATATATGTATAAACCCATATCCCTTTATCCCTTTGGTTTCTACAAGTCATCGTACCAGAACGCTAAATCGCTTGGCGACACGGCTAGGGTGGAAACTAGCCACGCTCGAAGCCTCCCACCAGACATCCCATCAGAGGAAGTTTATAAATTATAAAATTCCGAAATTTCCCCTGTTGCGAATCGAATCCGAGACCACCCACAGCGCTCACCACTGCGCCAGGGAGGTCGTCATAACGCTCTTATGACAGCCTCAACTTCCAATCACCTGGGAGACCTCTATTAGACGAAAGAGGCTGTTTATTCTAGCTATTTTCTGCCACCCATTTTGCATTGTAGTTCTATTTCTATTGCCCGCCACATTATACGCTTTGCGAATTTTGATCGAATATATGACTTTACTAGCTTATTCCCGCGACTTCGCGTGGACTACACAAATTTCGAACCCTTATGTTAACCCCCTCAAGGGTTGAATTTTTAAAAATCCTTATCGGATGCAATTTTTTTCAAAATATTCAAATTATTTATTCAAAATAGGTAACATGTTACGCTTACTGATGGTCAAAATTGTTAATTTGTAAGATATGCCTACCTCGTAATAGTTAACTGCATGCGAAATTGCAGCCCGATCCGTCCAGTGGTTTGAGCTGTGCGTTTATAGATCAGTCAGTCAGCCTGTCAGTCACCTTTTCCTTTTACATATTTAGATAAATACTGCTGTACCCGGCTGTACTAACGTGGTTAGTCGACGTAAGCGCAACTAGTTAGAAACCCATCCGGGGTCCTTTTTCACAGGGACTCAGCTCGCAACGCGTCGCGATTATATATTACTTATCAGATAACGTATCTTCCAGCAGGTCGAGTCGCAGTAGTACCTCGAGCGTGTCCGCGAAGGAGAAGAACCCGTCCACCAGCACGTCCAGTTCACAACCCAACATGGCGGACTGGGGTAAGAGAGTGAAGATCACGGCTTAAGAATACCCAGCTGAGTTTGTTGAGGGCCTCTTAGGCTGAGATCTATAGGTCGTTCTTTGACTTTGCTCATATTTAAGTTTCCGTTAAAAGGAGACAGATTTATGTCAGTGAAATAACGCTGTCTCGTTTTAACAGGCACGTCCAGTTCACAACCCAACATGGCGGACTGGGGTAAGAGAGTGAAGATCTTATCTTAAGAATACCCAGCTGAGTTTGTTGAGGGCCAGATTAGATTAGTTCTAGTTAGTACAAATAATATAAGTTTCTGAGGTGAAGTGCACGCGTCGTGCAGAAATCTGTGCCGGCACAACGCTATGCAGAGCAGCACACACATGGCTGCCTCGCACGTGCCTGCACCGTAGCTGTCTGTCTGTCTGTCCGTCCGTCCGGCTATATGTCTGTCTGCCTGCCTGCTAGCCTTTCACGGCCCATCCGTTCAACCGATTTTTGCGAAATTTGGAACAGCGATTGCTTGCATCCCGGGATAGGACATAGGCTATTTTTTATCCCCGAAAATCGAAGAGTTCCCACGGGGTTTGAAAAAAACTAAATCTACGCGGATGTAGTCGCGGGCATCATCTAGTAAATAATAAAAATCTGCTCTGCCCTGCACTGCTCTGAGCTACATCGCCTGCGTGTCAGCATACGCTTATCATAATTCATTGCTATAGTTTCTACCTCCTGCTCTGCCTCTTATACTCCACCCCAGCTACAAGCTGCTGTCCTCACGCGTCCTGCCTAACGGGCTCAATCATTTGACATAGCCTCAATAAGACCAATTTTTGTTTCTTTTTATTTTCAGGATCTACATATGGGTTCCCAAAAACCTCTTCTCCATCAACGATGTCCTCGCAATCAATGTCAAGCTTGGCGTCCTTGAACAACCTCGCTCAGCAGCCTCTCCACTCCAAATCTAGCAAGCAGCCGCAACCTCCCCCACCTAGTACGTTCTACGAACTTCTATAGCGTGATTAAATTAAGTTTAGCGCCATCTAGTGTAGCAAAACAAATCGCAGCTTATCTGAAAAAATAAATATTTATCCGAGTCTATGACCTGCGCAAATCGCCATGTTACAACTTCAGATTGGACTACTTGTTTTGGGAGGATAACTAACTCTTAGTTATAAGATGTGATGTGTGGCACAATCCATACTAATATTATAAATGTGAAAGTGTGTCTTTTCGTCTGTCTTCTAGCCTTTCGCGGCCCATCCGTTCAACCGATTTTGACGAAATTTGGTACAGAGATAGCTTGCATCCTGGGAAAGGATATCTTTTATCCTGGAAAATCAAAGAGTTCCCACGGGATTTTTAAAAACCTAAATCCACGCGGACGAAGTTGCAGGCATCATTTTGTTTAAAATATACGTTTTTAGGGTTCCATACCTTAAAAGGAAAAACGGAACCCTTCTAAGATCACTTTGTTGTCTGTCTGTCTGTCTGTCTGTCTGTCTGTCAAGAAACCTACAGGGTACTTCGCGTTGACCTAATTATGAAATTTGGCAGGTAGGTAGATCTTATAGCTGGCTTTAGGGGAAAAATCTGAAAACTGAAATTGTGGTCATAAACTAATAATTAGTATTTTCCATTTTCTAAGTAAGATAACTATATCAAGTGGGGTATCATATGAAAGGTCTTCACCTGTGCATTCTAAAACAGATTTTTACTTATTTTTATGAATCATAGTTTTTGATTTATCGTGCAAGATGTCGAAAAAATGCGACTGTACTACGGAACCCTCGGTGCGCGAGCCTAACTCGCATTTGGCCGGTTTTTCTTTCTTTGTAAGGTATGGAATGGTAGTAAAACCGAGTGTTCTGTTACAGGAAAGAGTTCGTCTCTATCGAAGGAGAAGGAGCGGGACGTATCTCGAGGAGATCTCATGCTGCACGCGGCTCATTCGGCGTATCACGCCGCGTTAGCTGCCGCTAAGGGGAAGGTATCTCTTCTTTTTATCTCTTCTTCTGATTGATTTGAACCCATTTGAACATAAATCTAAATACAAATGTACAATTGTTTAAAACAATAAAATGAAAATAATAAAATGACAAATGAAATTTAAATTAGAAATTGCCTCCAAAAGGAACCTCCTTTTGGAGGCAATTTCTAATTTAAATTACTAATTATTTATTTACGGCCACTGTCACGATGTACGGCAAGCCAGTACTTCAGTAATCAGGGCACTTGGGGTGAGATCTATAGAGCGCACTCTGACTTTGCTTAGACAGAGTTAAAACGAGACAGAGTTATATCTCGCACATAAATCTGTCTAATCCAAGATCAATCTTAAGTCTGAGCAAAGTCAAAGTGCGCTTTATAGATGTCAGCCTGAGAATCGCGGATGCAGGACCAAAAAGCCGCAACAAAAGATCTAATAAAATGTTTTCTGTTTCAGAACATGTCATCCTTGTATCCATTCGGCATGGGAGGGTCGGAGAAGGACCGGCGGAGTGGGATAGACTCGCTTACAGGGTTGCCGCACACTATACTTAGGTAATTTATATTTAACTAGCTTATGCTCGCGACTTCGCGTGGACTACACAAATTTCATACCCCTATTTCACCCCCTTAGGGGTTGAATTTTCAAAAATCCTTTATTACAGATGTATATATAAGTCATCATAATAGCTATCTCTTAGATTTTCCAGAATAATAAGTAGTCTATGTCCTTCCCTGGGATGCAAGCAATGCACTTCTCTGCCAAATTTTGTCCAAATTGGTTGAACATATGGGACGTGAAAGGCTAGCAGACAGACAGACAAACACATTTTCGCATTTATAATATTAGTTTTAAAAAAAAACTACAACATCATTTCTTTTTGTTAGTGCTGCATTAGAGGGAGGGTAAGTTACCAAAATTAAATATTAATTACTTTGAGTGATAAGAAAGCTCGGGAATGAGTTGCTTAACAGCTTTGATACTTCTAATAAAAACCGGCCAAGTGCGAATCAGGCTCACACAACGAGGGTTCCGTACTAGAGTCGTATTTTTTCGACATTTTGGACGATAACTCAAAAACTATGATGCATAAAAATAACTAAAAATCTGTTTTAGAATGTACAGGTTTTTTTAATTTTATGCATCATAGTTTTTGAATTATCGTGCAAAATGTCGAAAAAATACGACTGTAGTACGGAACCCTCATTGCGCGAGCCTGACTCGCACTTGGCCGGTTTTTTTTTTGATGCTAACTTTATATTATTGTTACGTTTCCAGTGATCCAGCATCAGTGTTGGGAGGGGTGAGACTGCCTCCGGACACTGAGATCATCAAGTATACCTCCTCATTAGCTGGGCCTAAGGTAATAATGACTGAATTTAATATTCAATCTAACCTGTTGTGAAGTTATTTAACAAAAAATCTCTTTTAATTTTTCTCTTTTTTTGTTAAAAAAAAAAAATTGACAAATAACAATTGAATGAGGCTCAATAGCTCAACCGGTATAGGAGTGGACTGAAAACCGAAAGGTCGACGGTTCAAATCCCGCCCGTTGCACTATTGTCGTACCTACTCCTAGCACAAGCCTGACGCTTAATTGGAGAGGAAAGGGGAATATAAGTCATTTAATTTATATTTTATTCTTTGAAAAAAATAAAAAATATGCTGTGTAATTTGGCGATAGTTCAAAGATAAATTGATCAGAAGTATAAATATAAATTTCAGTCGTAAGTTTATCTCCTGAGTGTAAGTTTAATTTAAATTTTATCAAGATCAGTTCAGCAATCGAAAAGTGAAAAGGTAGACAGACCGGCAATTTTACGCATACAATTTATTGATGTAAATATTTTGTTAATTCAGTGTAACCAATTGGGTGTTTTCTTACTTTTGAATTTGATAAATATTATTACTTTATTATAAACTAGGATAAAAATAATGACGTACGCTGAAAAAAATATTAAAATCCAACAAAGTTACAGGCATTTTAATTTTGGAATGGGAGGGTCTTCTATCCCTTTCTCGCAAAACGAAAATTTGTATGAAAGCGCACAAAGCCACTATCGCATTAGTAAGGTGTGACGTCAAAATGCTATATCGCTGTCTGTCTAATCAGAAATATTTAAATGCTTATAACTTTTTTGTTATTTGATCGATTTAATTAGTTTTTTTTCAGTTTACGTCATTATTTTTATCCTAGTTTATAATAAAGTAATAAAAAAATTGTAGTCAAATACCCAATAGTTGCATCATTTGTTTCAGTCCGCGCCCGGGAGCACGAATCGCGGTCGCAAAAAGACGATATCCTTAGACCCCCCGCACGTGTCCGTGCATCCGCCCGCACCCACCAAAAGGCAGAAAGTGGTGAGTAATCATTCATCATCATCATGATCAACCCATCGCCGGCTCACTACAGAGCACGGGTCACCTCTCAGTCTGAGAAGGCTTTTGGCCATAGTCTACCACGCTGGCCATGTGCGGATTGGTAGACTTCACACACCTTTGAGAACATTACTCACGATGTTTTCCTTCACCGGTAAAGCAAGTGATATTTAATAAATTAAAATTTTTTTTTACAAAAAAAATAAAAACCGACTTCAATACACAAACACTAAAAATTAAAAAATAATTTAATTTATTACCGAATATATTATTTATACAAGAGTTAATATAGTTCCATACTAATACTTTTTGGTGCCGGTGCCAATTAGCTTTAGCTGCGCGAATCGTCTAGACATCATATTTTTATGAGACTACAATGGCACCTCATTGGCACCGACCCCAGTAAGCGGGCTGTAGCTTAGTAGTCAGAGCGACGCGACGGGCGCGATCCCAGGAGACGCGGGTTCGATTCCTGCCGGTTCGCAATTTTTGATATGTATTTAAAATTATTAAGAAGGAGACTATGAAATACAACAGACGGGCTAAAATGGTTCAGTATATAGATATTGGTATAGTTGGCCACAGCTATGATTGCTTGCATGATGCTAAGGACTCGTGTGTATGTCCACAGCTACAATATGTAGATAGTTATAAGTACTTAGGTTTGATCATTGATCGAAATTTTAATTGGAAATCTCACATAGGGGCTGTGTGCAATAATCTAAGATCGATATTAGGCAAATTTTACCACCTAGACCGAGTCTTAAGTAAACAGACAAAACTAGTAGTATACTATGCGTTAGCAGACTCAGTAATTAGTTATGGCTTGAGTATTTATGGCAGAACATTTAGTACCTATCACACAGAAATTAAAAAAATACAAATTAGACTATTAAAACATATTTTAGGAAAAAAAGAGAAGAAAAAATACAAAGGGCAGTATGACAATGTTTTTAAAGACTTGA
Source organism: Maniola hyperantus (assembly GCF_902806685.2). Lineage (NCBI taxonomy): Eukaryota > Metazoa > Arthropoda > Insecta > Lepidoptera > Nymphalidae > Maniola > Maniola hyperantus. The sequence goes on from NC_048562.1 coordinate 2,827,630, forward strand.
AAATTTTACCTGTTAACAGGAAAGTAGAATACTTAATAGTAAAAAATAATTTTTTCTCAACAAATTTTTAAAAAAAGGTTAAAATGAGGGATAATGTTAGGAAAAATAGGAAGGTGAGATTTGTAGAGCCAAAAATGTATAACTACTACGGTAGAAGAATAAGCGCATATTTAGTTCCTAAAATATTTAATGCAATCGGTTGGGCTGGGGAGGATATCGATAGGCTCAGTGAGGGAGTCCTTAAGAAGAGGTTAAAGAAACACTTACTTAGGGACTCTCTAACTGACTATCATGCTTCTTAATTATTTATTTGTGTTTTTGTGTTTTCTTTGGTTATTTATTAGTAAGTTGTTAGAATACTCAATTGTGTTAGTTTATCTTTTAGTGAAGTAGGTAGGTTTAAATTAGTATGTAGTACAGTTTTTATTATAAGAATAGACATAGGTGTATGAATAGCGTTAAGGAAATATAGTAGTAAGTTATGTACTTAGTATTAAGAGCGCCACCTCGCCAACAAACTGGCCCACCAGTTTGGCGAGATAGATATGTAGGAAACTTTGTAAAATTATTATGAATAAATAAATAAAAAAAAAAAAACTTAATTGAATGTTATGTCACGATCGCTACAGGACGAGTACGGCAACTCGCGGTCGTCAGTGGAAGTGATCCGCTTGCCGAACAAACCTGAGCGGGGCGCCAACTCCGTCTCCGGTACACCTCCTCCCAACCTTTCCGATTACGCGGGTAAGTTTGTGTACCTCTCTCGTTCTCTCCTCTCTCTCTTCTTCTCTTTTTAGGGTTCCGTACCTCAAGAGGAAAAACGGAACCCTTATAGGATTACTTTGTTGTCTGTCAAGAAACCTACAAGGTACTTCCCGTTGACCTAGAACCATGAAATTTTGGCAGGTAGGTAGATCTTATAGCTGACATTTGGGGAAAACATCTGAAAACCGTGAATTTAGGGTTGGATCACACAAAAAAAATTAAATTGTGGCCATGAACTAATAATTAGTATTTTCAACTTTCGAAGTGAGTGACTATATCAAGTGGGGTATCATATGAGAGGTCTTCATCTGTACATTCTAAAACAGATTTTTATTTATTTTTATGCATCATAGTTTTAGAATTATCGTGCAAAATGTCGAAAAAATACGACTGTAGTACGGAACCCTCATTGCGCGAGCCTGACTCGCACTTGGCCGGTTTTTTTTCCTTTCTCTGTTCTTTCCACTTAATATCAACTTTTCTACTTAAGTCCCAAGACATGGGGTCTGGCCGCGAAATTCAAATTTAATTTGGTTTTTCACAATTTATAAACTAATGCGACAAAGTAGACTTATGGCATTCAAATTACGCCCCTAGCAATATCATCTTCACAGGTTTATATAAAAATCTTTACTTGTGTTTGACGTGAGCTACTTACAAATTAGTCATTATTTTGACTAATTTCTTAAACTGGACACTTTCAAGTAAAGGTTTTTATATGAGTATAAGATTTATATTTTATATACAAAATATAGTGTTTTTGGTGTTATCATATATAACATCAGTAGTAGTTCATCTGTCTTCATTTTTGCTAGCGTTCTGGTTACATCGTGTACATATAACTCGTCACAAAACCCATTTTACCCTCGACTTAAATATCTGCCCTCGCCTTCGGCTCTGGTAGATAAATGTGTTGGATAAAATGGCTTGTTAAAATGGTATGTCCTTGTACAACACAGAGAATTCAACTCATAGAGTACGCATATTACAAAGGTTTTGCATGAAAACAAAATCGTAAAATGTTGGCGGGGACAGGGGAGAATGCTTTGTTGTGATTGGTGGACTTAAAAGTCAATTAAAACAATGTGCGAAATGAGGGTACCGGCAGCAGGCGGGTCACCTGATGTTAAGTGATTACCGCCGCATATGATCATTTGCAGCACCAACGGAACCGCCGATGCGTTGCCGGCCTTTTAGGAATTTGTTGGTCCGCCCCTTGAATAACCCCATGTTGTAATCTAGGCCGATGCGTTGCCGGCCTTTTAGGAATTTATTGGTCCGCCCCTTGAATAACCCCATGTTGTAATCTAGGCCGATGCGTTGCCGGCCTTTTAGGAATTTATTGGTCCGCCCCTTGAATAACCCCATGTTGTAATCTAGGCCGATGCGTTGCCGGCCTTTTAGGAATTTATTGGTCCGCCCCTTGAATAACCCCATGTTGTAATCTAGGCCGATGCGTTGCCGGCCTTTTAGGAATTTATTGGTCCGCCCCTTGAATAACCCCATGTTGTAATCTAGGCCGATGCGTTGCCGGCCTTTTAGGAATTTATTGGTCCGCCCCTTGAATAACCCCATGTTGTAATCTAGGCCGATGCGTTGCCGGCCTTTTAGGAATTTGTTGGTCCGCCCCTTGAATAACCCCATGTTGTAATCTAGTGGGAACACCGCCGATGGGAGTTGGTTCCACAGTTTGCACGTGCGTGGAAAGAAGGATCTGGCGCAGCGGACGGTCGAAGTGCACCAGACACCCAAGTGGTGAGGGTGAAATTCCTTACGGTGGCGCGCGGTGCGGCTTTTATGCTAAGCAACTGCCTAAGCTTGGCGAGCTGGGGTGTTCGGCTATTAGCCGTCTATAGGTGGTGGCCTGTGTTGTACAACGTACTGATGACACTGTTGTTGCAGGTATATCGCGGGAGCTGCTACAAACAATCGCCAGTCAAAGTGGAGTCAGCTTGGCGGCGCTGGAACGACAGCTGGCCGGCTCCACTGCGGTGGCGGGTACATACATTTCATCTTCTATTCTGATTATGGCTAGGAAAGCTAGGTGTAGGTTGTTTTGGCCAATATAACTCTCTGACGTTGGCTTTGGCCAAAAAAAAATAGTCAAAATAGGTCAAAAAACCTAATCTACACAAGTAGTTATGTAAAAAGAAGTAAGTATTATAGTGATCACTCTATTACGTAATCCCATACAAATGATAGAGACAAAAATCTCAGTGGTTGCTAACCATTTTGAGTCACCAAATTTTATATATCCAATATTTTGTAACTTATATTTCATCTTCTATTCTGATTATGGCTAGGAAAGCTAGATGTAGGTTTTTTTGACCAATATAACTCTCTGACTTTGGCTTTGGCCAAAAAATGGTCAAAATAACCAAATACACACAAGTCGTTACGTAAAAAGGCTTATCCGCGAAACGCTCTATTTGTTATGTAATGCCATACAAATTATGGGGACAACAATCTCAGTGGGTGGTAACCATTTTGAGCCACCTAATTTTATATCCAATATTTAGGTTTTTGACCAATATAACTGATGTTGGCTTTGGTAAAAAAATGGTCTATAAAATCTAATCTATACAAGTCATACGATATAGTATGCTCACTCTATTACATAATCCCATACAAATAATAAAGACAAAAACCAATTTGAGTCACCAAAATTTATATCTTATTTTATTTTATTTTATTTTATTTATTCGGATCAACAAACAGTAGCACGCAGTGCTTGGATAAAAAACAGTAATAAAATAACTTAGTAAAAATATACGTGCTACCCACTACGTCAACCACATAATTATTATTATTAATTAATATACTTACATGTGTAAAAATATATAAATGTAGTATAAAATATAAATAAAGAATATATTAGTACCATACCATCTATCTAAATTCTAATTATCCTACAGGCTTAGTGTAATATAGCAATATTATTCCTAAGATAATTCATGACCAGCTTCTTGAAAGAGCCCACTCGAGAGGAAAAAATGTCAATATTTCCGAAGCATGCATTGTATGACTGTGTCATTCTGTATAGTGGTGATCTCTCACCAGAATTTGTACGGCATCTTGAAGTAGCAAAAAGTTTGTGTGTTAGAGTGCTGCGTACATGACTTCTGGCAGGAATTCTATAACAAAGTTTACGAGTCAAAGGAATACAATCATATTTATTATGACACAGATCATACAATAGCATAGCTTCAAGTTGTTTGCGCCTCGACTGCAAGTCAAGTATATTGTATTTTTCAAGAAGCTGGTCATAAGGAAGGTAGCTTCTCGTACATTTATAATGCATCCTCCGTAGAAATTTTCTCTGTACATTTTCTAATCTCTTAACATATTTATTATAATAGGGATTCCAGATACAAACAGCATATTCAAGTTGTGAGCGAACCAGTGATTTATACAAATGTAGATATGTATCAACTCTCCTGAAATTAGTACCGGTCCGCATTATAAATCCATACATTTTAAAAGCTTTATTTACAATGGTTTGTATATGCGTGTCTAAGTGTAACTTACTATCCAATATTATTCCTAGATCTTTAATATTACTAACCTTCTCTAGACTTTCTCCACAGAGCGAATATGTATAGTCGCTAGCGGATCTCTTTTTAGTAAAAGTAATATGCTTACATTTATTTAGGCTAAGATTAAGTTTATTTTCTGTACAATATTTAGTAAATCTATTTAAATCAGCCTGAAGATGGTCATGATTATCTCGTAATTCAATTGTTTTAAATATTTTAAGATCATCTGCATATAGTAGAAAATTACTATGCTTAAAGCATTTATGAATATCGTTTATGAATATAATAAATAAAAGAGGTCCAAGAATTGACCCTTGTGGAACTCCAGAAGTAATCATAACCAATTTTGATTGATGGCCACTGATAATAACTCTTTGAGTACGATTTGATATGTACGATTTAAACCATCGCCAAAGATCACCACGTATACCGTTATAAGCTAATTTTTCTAATAAGCGTTTATGATCTACTCTATCAAAAGCTTTTTGAAAGTCTGTATAAATGCAGTCTGTTTGCCTATTGTTATCTAAATTTTCAAATAACTGTGAAGCAAAAACAAGAAGATTGGTTACTGTTGAGCGTTTCTGCACGAATCCATGTTGTTGTGGAATTATAATATTATGTAGCAATGGATAAATGGAATCGTGTACAAGCCGCTCAAAGAGCTTTGAAAGTACAGGCAAGATAGAGATGGGTCGGTAATTTTCTACATTCTTTTTGGATCCGCCTTTATGTACAGGTACTATGCGAGCCATTTTCCATTTTTCTGGAAATATGCCTTGCTTAAGACACATACTGAATAAGATATGCAGTGGCTTGTAAATTGTAGTAGCAGTGGCTTTGAAAAATATTGGAGGTATATCATCCAACCCAGATCCCTTCGTTACATCCAACTTGTTTAGAGCCTTCATTACATTTTCAGCCGTGATAACAGTTTGACTGATAATGTCACATACTATTTCATCTTTACCAGTGCATTCAATATTATCTATGTCGAAGTCATTCGTAAGAGTAGATGGAACAAAAACCGAGTAAAAAAAGTCAGAAAATAAATTACATGCATCGATCGGGTTATTAGCTATATTATTTTTATAAAATACATTATAAGGTATGCGGGAATTGTTTTTTACATTAGAAAAGTATGTCCAAAAATAGCGTGTATTGACTTTAATACTATCTTCTACTATGTTCATGTATTCACTGTAACGACGTTTTGATTCTTTTTTAAAACGAAGTCTAAGTATACAGAACACCTCATAGTCTGACACATTATTATATTTTTTCCATTTAATCCAAGCCCTTTTTTTATCTTTAAATATATGTATTAAGGATGAATTAAACCATACTGGGAAGCTCTTTGCCTTTATAATTTTAGATGGGATATACTTACGTATGAATCCATAGATTATTTCATAGAATGAACTGACGGCTTGATCAGCAGATTTGTTTTTAAAATGTATTTCCCAGTTGGTGTTAAGTATCTCTTCATTAATAATTGAGTACTCAGCTTGTTTAAAACAGAAGTATGTATGTGTATTTAAAGGAATATGTGGTCTATTAGCAAAGGGCAATAGTGCATAGAAAGGTGGATGATGACCATCAGGTGGCACCAAGGCAGTAAGTGCTTTTGATACATTACAATCATTGTTACTGGATAGAAATAGATCTAAAATATGATTATTATAATTTTCAAAACAATTATATTGTGATAGATTCAATGTAGTCATGAATTGACAAAGATATTGACTAGTTAAACAATTACTATTAGTTAAATGCGGTTCCATATGCGCGCCGTGTCGAATCCAATTTATTGTCGGCATGTTATAGTCGCCAGCAAGGTGTATATTATCGCCAAGCAGCAAAATTTCTTGTAAGTAATTATAATAAGATAGGTATACATCATGGGTCTGATTCGGCGGAATATATGTTACACCAAATATGTGGCGGCCAGCTGTAGTGAGTAACTCGACTAGCAAATAATCAATAATTGGTGGCACAGCAAGCATAGCGGCCGACTGTGATATTGGCAGCGTAAGAAGCGTGGCAGCCAGCGAGCGACGCACCGCGATCATAACTCCACCGCCATCCCGCCGCCCTGTCGCCTTTCGGTTCCTATCACAACGGTATACGTGATATCTCGAGTCAATGAGTTCATTGTCAAATATGTCATCAGTTAGCCATGTTTCAGTCAGGAGTATTAAATCGTAGTCATACATAAGTATATTCATATAAAGCGTGTGGAGCTTAGTCCGTAATCCACGACAGTTCTGATAATACACTGAAAGAACTTTATCCATTAAAACTACCTACTGTATGCTAATAAAATAAAAATAACTAGACTTTTGAATCGCATTAACTTACTAAACAATTTTATTATTTTTAGACACCAAGTGACACGCATATTAAGAATAATTTCATGGTAACTACAATGCAATTGTTTATTAATAGTTGATATTTTATAATTATAAGTAACATAAAAATAACATTTACAAATAGTATGGTTTATTTTACGGAGAATGAGATTAGAATACATTATATTAGCTAAAAAATAAGAAAATGAACATGTTTTTACTAACGTTGTCATACAAAAAACGCTATACCAGCAATAAAGTATAAATACAAGGTAATAAGTATGTTTACTGGCGACAATCGATAATAATTGCAGTAAGGTAGGTATGTTTTCAAATTTACGCCTACAATGCATATCCAATATTTTGTATAGTAAAAAGCGATAATTTGTGTTTTATTGGTCACAGATTCAGGTCTAAACCTGAGCACCAAGTCCAACAATAGTTCTGAAGATACTCCGATGGATCTCGGGTTGAAGGACGATGATGCGCCTCTCAACCTCTCCTTAAAACCCACGCCACGTAAGTATAGTTTATTGGTCGCAGATTCAGGTCTAAACCTGAGCACCAAGTCCAACAATAGTTCTGAAGATACTCCGATGGATCTCGGGTTGAAGGACGACGATGCGCCTCTCAACCTCTCCTTAAAACCCACGCCACGTAAGTATAGTTTATTGGTCAGAGATTCAGGTCTAAACCTGAGCACCAAGTCCAACAATAGTTCTGAAGATACTCCGATGGATCTCGGGTTGAAGGACGACGATGCGCCTCTCAACCTCTCCTTAAAACCCACGCCACGTAAGTGTAGTTTATTGGTCAGAGATTCAGGTCTAAACCTGAGCACAAAGTCCAACAATAGTTCTAAAGATATATCCTAGGTAAAGTAGCGTATGTCATTCTTCAGGTCTTAAACTATACTCATGCGAAAAATCACGTCAATCCGTTGCTCCGTTGCGACTTGATTGAAGAACAATCCAACAAACCTACAAACCAACAAACAAACACACTTTCGCATTTATAATAAGGGTACTGATAATGAGGGTAGTGATAATGCATATTATTAAGTATGAATCTTTATTGCAGCGAGCACGCAAGCGTCAGACGCGCTGTCGCGTCTCACGTCGCTTAGCAGTTCTCTCAGCGCCTCCAATGATAGGATATGTGAGTATTTTGACTTCAATCAACTCGCTTTCTTGTGAGTTCAGGAAGGTTTTTTTTGGTTTTGCACATTTTTTTTTATGTTGTATAGAAACGAAATTTAAATAACACGTATTTTTTATTTTTTCATTTTACTTAAGAATACCAAAGTTGTCGTTTACCAAAGATATCCACTTTTGAACGGATGATCAGGGTCACCGTACAAACGTTATCTTCAGCTGTTGATTAAAATACACGCACTCACACCCGATGACGCGCGCGGCGGCCGTTGACCTCTGCGCGCTTTAATATCGTCTAAGATGCGAACTTAGTACTTTTTTTAAAGCGAAAACGTCAGAGTCAGCTATAGCGTGCTTTGTTTACGAATAGTATGACCATGATTTGCTTATTTTAAGGTAAAAAAAATATTTCAAAAAAGGTACAAAATTATGAATGGAAATGTGTTCTATTAACGATACAGAACCACCAAAAAAAATTTGTGCAAAACCAAAAAATCTTCCTGTATAGACGAACATAGCTTGCGGCATGCGAGTAACGCAGCTACACTACGTTTCTGCCTCCTTTCCTCGCTACTTTCCATACCACACGGGCAGTGTGTGGCCGGGGGAGGGGGGTAAGCGATCTATTTTGGCGGACAACTCTGAGGACTGTTCCTCGTCTGTACCGGCTGGTGGCTGGTTTACCACATTGATTCACTTTCTTGTTTTGCTACAGCGCGACGCAAGCCGGGCGCGAAGCCCCGTCGCGTGGCGCCGGAGATAAACACGCAAGTCGCCGACTCCCCGCGACCCAAGTCCAGTGGGAGCGAGGACAGCGAATGTAAGTAACGAAGCCTGCAAACTGACAACTCTATGTAATCATCATCATCATCATCATCCGATAGACGTCCACCTCTGGACAAAGGTCTCCTGTAAGGACTTCCACACTCCAAGGTCTTGCCGCCTGAATCCAGCGGCTCCCTGCGACTCGTCTGATGTCGTCCGTCCACCTAGTGGGGAGTCTTTTAACACTGCGTCTTCCGGTGCGAGGTCGCCATTCCAGCACCTTTGGACCCCAACGTCTATCGGTTTTATGAACTATGTACCCTACCCTGCCCATTGCCACTTCAGCTTCGCAACCCGTTGAGCTATATCGGTTCTTCAACGGATCTCCTCATTTCTGATTTGATCACGTAGGGAAACTCCAAGTATAGCTCTATGTAATACGAAGGCGGTAACGTAAGCGCGAGCCGTTGGCGAGGGTTTACAAACGTCACGAGTTTGTAATAATCTTAACGCTGATTATCATACAGTACGCAATAGGAAATAATGTACATCGACCTTTAGACTATTGTCTCTTTTGTTGAGACCGACAAAACGTCATATAGGTATGAGTGACAGAGACAACGCTCTACAAAGCCGAAATGTCATGCTAAAGGCCGATGCACATTACTTTTTGCCGCGTACTGTACGGCGTTTCCGCCTCATTGAAAATATCGGCTGGAGTTAATTCCATTTTATTTTCTACCTCTTATTTGAATCTGCACTTAAAGTTTCAAACACTCATACTTTTTTTTTTAAATAAAAATGGCCAGCAAACGAGCAGGCGGGTCACCTGATGTTAAGTAATTACCGCCGCCGCCGCCGTAATTAATGTACTGTTAAAATCTTGGTTTATCTATCTGATGCGCGCGGTGTAACAAAACTACCTATTTATTAGAACCGTAATTATAGGTTCATTGGAATAAATAAAAACTTAGCATTTATAGACTGACCAGGAAAAAACCCCGGCTAAGTGCGAGTCAGGCTCGCGCACCGAGGGTTCCGTAGTATATTTAGATAATATAAATAAAAACTATGATTCATAAACATAAATAAAAATTAGAATCCACAGGTTAAACCCTTTCATATGATACCCCACTTGATATAGTAATCTTACTTTGAAAAAACTTGCTCTGGGGGCGCCACTAGTATATTATCTATGGTCTATAAGTGTTTAAATTAGCTCCACGGGCTTTCCGCATTATGGTGAGGTATTTTATTTTCTGGTCAGGCTTTAATTCAGACTTGACAGATATATTTGAACAGCAGTTTCCACCTGGCCCTCGAGAGAAGGCCGGCCTCGCAACTTGGGACGCGGCGTCAGCAAACCTAAGAAGAACACCGTAGCGTCGCTGTTAGCGCAGAGCAGAGCCCTAGGCCTCCGCCCCGCGCTGGCTCAGCAGCTACTCGCTGAGACTGACCTGGTGAGTGTAGTGATGCTAGATTACAAGTCGGGCAAATTGCTAATGCGCGTGGCCGCCATTTTAGTGACGTCAGCACTAGACTGAAATTTCAAGCTGATGGTACAGTGCGAAAAGCGTAGATAGAGTAATAAAGGTAGATGCAGGAACGTTTGCTTTCTCATTCGCACTAAAAAGAGAGCACAGATGAAGTTACTAATGTGATAAACAGAGACGCAGCTGACCTATTTTTTGTACCTTATCGTGTAACTGGTTTTTTTCAAGAATACATACAAGAAGTTGCAAAACAAACTTTGAGAATTCGTAGCGTAATTGTATTTCTCATGAGTTATTTACTTGTTTTCACATAATAATAAATAATAAATAAGCCTTTATTCAGACATGTTTCATTTTTACAGTAATATTGTTAGTCGCTAATAATAGGTACAAGATTACAAAATATTAAACTACACGATTTTACATAACTATTATTTCTAAAGTAACTTATTTCTAACACTTATAATATATTATATTTCTTATTTATTAAGTCTTGTACTGCCTCGATAGCCTACAAATCGTCTGTTTGCCACTTTTTGGCAAAGGCCTCCTCCAATTGCCTCCATATATTTCTGTCGCCAGCAGTTCTAGACCATGTGGCGCCTGCTGTTTCTCGGATATCATCAACCCATCTTTCTTTTTCACATAAAAAACGTTTAATACAAATATTGTTGATCGGTTAATACAAATATTGACTACTAAACAATGGTAATAATTGTCGTGTTATTCATCGTTACGTCGTGCTATCGCTATCTCATACGCGGTTACACAGTACTTAAATCTACCTATTATTCTATCTACGGCGAAAAAGCTATGTTGGGGCGTGGCGAAAATCGGAACTAACGTTGCCGTCACGTATCCCCTTTGTTCTTGTTTGAATATTCTAAGCCTTTGTGACCTTTGTTCTCCAACAGCGCCCCTATATAGCGCCTATGCATTATCACGATTGAAGTTATTTCTCTCCTACAGGACAAACTACGCGCGCTACTCGGCGAGAGCGCGAGTACGGATTCGGAATGTCCTTCCGACAGCAACCCCTCAGACTCCGACGCCAGCGATGGTGGGAGGCGGCACAACGACTCGCAGCTGCGGTTGCCGCTAGCGCTGGGTAAATATACAATGAAATCTCTCCTACAGGACAAACTACGCGCGCTACTCGGCGAGAGCGCGAGTACGGATTCGGAATGTCCTTCCGACAGCAACCCCTCAGACTCCGACGCCAGCGATGGTGGGAGGCGGCACAACGACTCGCAGCTGCGGTTGCCGCTAGCGCTGGGTAAATATACAATGAAAACTATATATAAAACTATATATAACTATATACTCATTTTTTGCGCAACGGATCAGCCTGGCTGTCCAGCGCGGAAATGCAGCCAGTATTCTTGGCACCATTCCACGCGGTCATGATTTATATAGTAATTAGATAAGGCTAGCTTTAAGTTTTATTGTAATATTAAAATAAAATAAAATATATATATATATATATATATAAGGAAAAGCTAACTGACTGAATGACTGATCTATCAACGCACAGCTCAAACTACTGAATGGATCGGTCTGAAGTTTGGCATACAGATTACAGATAGCTATTATGACGTAGACATCCGCTAACAAAGGATTTTTGAAAATTCAACTCCTAAGGGGGTAAAATAGGGCTTTGAAATTTAGCCTAATGTATATAGGTAGCCTACTTGAAGTCATACATCATCATCATGATCAACCCATCGCCGGCTCACTACAGAGGACGCTCCAACACGTCTACCACGCTGGCCATTTGCGAATTGGTAGACTTCACACACCTTTGAGAACATTATGGAGAACTCTCAGGTTTCCTCACGATGTTTTCCTTCACCGTTAAAACAAGTGATATTTAATTACTTAAAACGCACATTACTCCGAAAAGTTGGAGGTGCGCGTGCCCGGGATCGAACCCCCGACCTCCGATTAGAAGGCGGACGTCCTAACCGCTAGGCTACCACAGCTTACATAAGACATAAATGTTGTCTGTTTTCAGGTTGGAAACGAGTGACAATCATCAAGGGGCTGTCGCGAAACTGCAATATCAAGGGCGACGTGACGTATACGCCGCCCGAACCCCATGCCACCGTGCAGATCAAATCTGCGCACGAGTTGCATAAAGTAAGTCATTTACACACACACATACACATATTCTTCGCGACAGGTCGTTATCGCAATAAAATAATACTCTTTAACAGACTTCAAAAAAAGGAGGAGGTTCTCAATTCGTCGGATTGTTTTTTTTTTTTATATTTATGATTACTGAACCGATTTTGAAAATTCATTTTTTATTTGAAAGGGTATAATTGCGAATAGAATAGAATGTTTTTTTTATTCATGTAAACTTTTTACAAGTGCTTATGAATAGTCAGGTAGTTTTAATTTACCATTTACCGAGGTGGTCCTATATACATTTGGTGAAGATCTGATGAACATCTTTGAAGATAGATAATGGAACTCCTCAACGGATACGAGTAGATTGCTCGCGATCAGTGTAATAGCTTAGTAAACAGTAGATTTTTGACCAGGCATAACATATTTTAATACATGGGGCCACTAAAAATAATATATTTAATTATTATAATATGTAGAACTATAATAACTCTTGTATACATTATATATTCGTTAATAAATTAAATTGTTTTTAAATTTTTAGTGTACTAACACGGTTAGGTATTGATGCCGGTTTTTATTTTTTTATTAATATGTATTTTTTATTTTTCATGGTATATGACTATAAAAAAGAAGAGCTGTTGTAATATGAATAATAGGCTACTTGACAATTTTTTTAAGTTGGTCTTAAATGGTTAATATTTGTCCTATTATATCAAAAAAATTAACACTATATTTTTTTGCGCCCTAAAAACCGTAAAACTTTAATTTAAAAAAATATTTTTCTTAGACAGGTGAAAACACTGTCGGCCATGTTTGGCCGATAGATTATCTGTGCTCTGACGTCATGCATTTGTAAACAACAGTATAACCCTGTGGTTATACTGTTGTTTACAAATGCATGACGTCAGAGCACAGATAATCTATCGGCCAAACATGGCCGACAGTGTTTTCACCTGTCTAAGAAAAATATTTTTTTAAATTAAAGTTTTACGGTTTTTAGGGCGCAAAAAAATATAGTGTTAATTTTTTTGATATAATAGGACAAATATTAACCATTTAAGACCAACTTAAAAAAATTGTCAAGTAGCCTATTATATGATGTTTTGTCTCTTTTTTCGCAGCTGTTGTTATAATATCGTTTTCTCTTGCAGTTCCTAGAAGCGAACCCCAGTCCGCCCTTATGCCGGGATAACTTCAGTTTGAGTGCACGTACGGTCCTCGGAGAGTACATACAGCCGTCCCCGGACAACACGGAACCACTCGTGTTCAACGAGGCCGAGATCACCAAACGGTGAGTGACACATTACTGAACCCTTATCTGAGACAATACGGTATTCAACAACTAGTCAAATCAGTTACTTTTTATCAAACGTCAATACGCGCACTTAGTATGCGATATTCTATGAAATACTGGAATGTGACGTCACATCATAATGACGTAATTTTTTAGTTTAATCGATAATTTAAAATGGTTACTATTACTATTACACTTAAAACTAACAAAGGAAGTGGATTTCACGTACTTTGGAAGAACCTCTATTTAATAATCACTGAGAAATAATTTATTTTTAATGTAGTCAAATACCCAATTTTAGTTGACTTTTGACTCGAAAGTTCTACAATCAAATGGGCCTTTAAGAATCCCGTGGGAACTCTTTGATTTTGCGGGATAAAAATAGCCTATGTCCGTCCCCGGGTTTTAAGCTAACTCTGTACCAAAAGTTCATCAAAATCGGTTAAACTGCTGGGCCGTGAAAAGCTAGCAGACAGACAGACACTTTACACTTTATAATATTAGTATGGATAAAACTTTTCTGTTCTATTCTACACTGTGTAGTGGTTCTATCAGTACCTACTATTTAAAAGAGTTGTATTGTCTTTAGGTTAGAAGAAGCTAGAGCGTTAGCGGCGCTCAGCGGCCGACCGACGCCACCCCCTTTAGAACATCGCATGGAGCTAGCAAGAAGGCAGCAAGCAGCCAGAGATGCTAGAAAAGACTCCGGAGTGCGGGGGAGAGACCAGGTAAGAATACATTAAAAAATCAGTCACCCAATGTCAGACGTGGGCGGACCGGAGCGCCGTAATAATACGAATTTAACGCATTGAGGTCAACGAACGTTGCGTAGATAAGTGCCGCGGAGTTACACATTTTTATAAAAAATCAGTCACCCAATGTCAGACGTGGGCGGACCGGAGCGCCGTAATAATACGAATTTAACGCATTGAGGTCAACGAACGTTGCGTAGATAAGTGCCGCGGAGTTACACATTTTTATAAAAAATCAGTCACCCAATGTCAGACGTGGGCGGACCGGAGCGCCGTAATAATACGAATTTAACGCATTGAGGTCAACGAACGTTGCGTAGATAAGTGCCGCGGAGTTACACATTTTTATAAAAAATCAGTCACCCAATGTCAGACGTGGGCGGACCGGAGCGCCGTAATAATACGAATTTAACGCATTGAGGTCAACGAACGTTGCGTAGATAAGTGCCGCGGAGTTACACATTTTTAGATGTTTCTTGCTTGGTTTTTGCTAAGTACAATTCACTAATTCGTTACCCTTGTGTCACTCGCGTGGTGGACAGTGGACTATGGCCAAACCCTTCTCATACTGAGAGTGGACCCATTCTCTGTAGTGAGCCGGCATGGGTTGATCACGATGACACCGTGTGTATATTTATTCATTTTTTGTCACTTGATTCCAGGCTCGACTAGTCCGCGATCTCGAAAGAACCGAAAAGGCCGAATACGTCAAGCGCGAGAAGGAGGCGAGAAATCAACAGTTGCTAGAGGTATGTCTAGATTTTAGCAGTATTGTAGGGATTGTTAGTTATTAACTATACCTTAGTTGTTTGCCCGTAGTATACTGTACCCATATTATAGGATGCCAGAAAATAATAGATTTGACTGTACTACATTATATTTTTTGCCCCTTTGCCCCTTTTTAAGCCCCTATCTATGATTATGACTATGACTATTATCATCTATAACTATGAATTCCAGTGTAAGTGTGAGATCTATAGAACGCATTCTGACTTTGCTTAGACTTAAGACAGAGTTAAAACGAGACAAAGCTATATCTCTCACATAAATCTGTCTCGTTTTAACTCAATCTTAAGTCTGAGCAAAGTCAAAGTACGCTCTATACAACTCAGCCTAAGACTCCAAGCACATTGCGGCTAAAGCGAAGTGACGGGTCTGCTCTTGAAAGTAACCAATAAGTATAGCCATTATTCCACTTTACTACACAACTTTTAATTGTAATGTACAACTTTGTATGAAGAAAAAATGAAATAAAGATCCAATCAGTTTTTCGTCTAATGTTTTCTGGTGTCTCGGTTGAAGGTTTAAAATATAAATACGATTCAATATAATTTATTTGTGTATTCTATTCTGTTACTAAAATATTATGAAAAAAATATTAAGTAATATATTTTTACCATGGGAATGGGTTTCTAAGGTCTATGATCAAATTTAATGGTCTACAGACGGAGTGGCGGCAAAGTACTTAAATAGATATCAATAGAAACTCACCCTTATTTATAGGTACATAGTTGAAAATTCTTTGAAGGCCCTTAAGCTTCCAAAAACATTCGTAAGTCTATCTCATAAGAGTTTTTTGAGGAGGCTTAAGCATCCAAAAACATTCGTAAGTCTATCTCATAAGAGTTTTTTGAGGAGGCTTAAGCATCCAAAAACATTCGTAAGTCTATCTCATAAGAGTTTTTTGAAGAGCCTTAAGCATCCAAAAACATTCGTAAGTCTATCTCATAAGAGTTTTTTGAGGAGCCTTAAGCATCCAAAAACATTCTTAAGTCTGTTTTATAAGCGTTTTTTGCAATTCTCGATAAAATTCCAGCAATTTCAGATAGTTACAAATGTAGCTAAATATTACTACCTGGAAAATAGTTAACGAAGAAACAGGAAGAGTGACACATAAAACTTGTAATTTTGAACTAAAAAAAAAAAAAATTACTTTTATTTTTTATGGAATTGACGCTTCGTCGCTACTCCGCCAATTTGTGTTGAACCTAAAGTGAGATGCATTACACTACATGCTATAATTTGCATGTTTAAATATTATTATTATATTTTTAGTAAAATATATAGTCAATATAACTTCGTCTATGTTTATGTAATCGTATCTTTGACCTAACATTGGCGTCGATTCTGTTGTCTTTCTCTAAACTAAATTAAGAGTGTCTGCATCCTTTTCTTTTTAATATTGCTAAAAAAAGGACGGAACATGAATTTTACATTTAAATACTCTAAATTTTAGTGCACGCTAAAAATTTAAACACTAGGCTCGCGACTGGCAGCTAAAGACGAGGTTTAGAGCTGTCAACTAAATTAAATTTAAAACAGTCAAACTGTGTCTGTCCTTTGCATATTACATTAGTAAGAAGAGGATGCGAATACTCTAAAATTTAGTTGTGCTCAGAATCAGAACCATTATTTCCTATACTTTATGTTTTACAACTATAAATATATTTTGTCTATAATATGGGAACTAAACTATCTGTTTTTATATTTATGTGTTTTTTTTTCTCCATACATGTGCTTGTGTTTGTTTTATTTTATTATCAATTTGATTCGCTTGGCAACATTGTGCTCACAAGTAGAAAATCTTCAAAAGCAAAAACGGACTACATAGGTTTGGTGTTAAAGTTGAAAATTGAATGGTCACTTTTTGCTTTTACGTAGATAGTACTATAGCATTCGAACTCTCAGCTTTTTTTCTAGTAGTTTGTGTGTTATGATTTATAAACTATAAAGTAGATGCCAAAATATAACTGTCGTATATATGTAAATTTATTATATACTTCTATCTGGGGGATATTTTATGTTCTAACTAAAAAAAAACTTGACAATGTTGTCATAAATCCAATTGATAATAAAACAAGTGACATACGAAAACTAACAAGAGAAAATTCGACACAGCAAATCAACAAAAGCCGGTCGCAGCTCACGATCGAGGCGTTGCCTACCCCGAAAGGTTGTGACGAATGGAAAATGCCCGAAATAGTTATGGGACCAGCCACTAAACCGAACAAAGACCGGACAATGCCACAGATCAGTCTATCCCTCATCCCAGTCAGTGGTCTAAAAGAGAACACCCCAATAAAAACGATGAACTTAGACCAAAACTGGAAAGAAACGGAGGAATACAACGCGTTAGATAAAATGAAAGATTTCGCCGAAAAAGCCGCCTTCGACCTTCCGAAACGACAAAGCGAAAAATACTTCGACTTCTCATTAATAAAAACGCCGGACAAAAGAAAACCAGAAAAAGAAAACAATCTAGAAAAACTTATAGAATCCTACTCCAGAATATCCGAATTTATAAACGGTTGCAATTGGTCGAAAAGCGAAGACGCCAAAAAGGACGACCCAAAAAGCTTGGAACAGAAGTATTTGGATGCAAAAAATGAATTTATGACCCAAAATTTAATGTTGATACCTAAAGATACCCAAAAATCCGTCCTAAAAGACGTCATAGACTTGAGCGGGGATGACGATATACTGACTGATATAATAGCGAAAAAGATTAGTCAAGGAACATTTAATGTTGGGAAGGACGGAGCTTTGTCCATATCCGTCCAACCGATGGGGAAGGACATGAGTCCGGTACGTTTTGGAGTTAAGACTAACTTTTCGGGTTGAACTAACACATTCTTGCCTATGTCTGTGGGATTTTCACTAACAATTACTGTACTATACTTTGGTGTTATATGTTGCAAATTAACACTTTAACCACAACATTATAAAGGCGTATCTAAGAGCTAAAAATTGCAGAACTTTTTTCGACACTTTTCTAGCTGTCCCTATCTGTTTTGGTATCACTTTATGTGCACTTTGAATTTTCAAAATCAACTACTAGGCGACCCATGATTGGAGGTTCACTTTTTTTAGTAACAGTTCTAGTTTAAGGTTCGAGACACATTGCGGCAGTGTCTTTTTTGTAATATTTCAAAGTGACCACGTAATGTTCATATTCGATGAGAAGAAATTCCCCGCGAACGCATCAGTTTTGTCCTTTTGACGTGTACAAGGGAAAGTTTGGTATGATTAAAAACATTTTAGAAACTACGCGTTGTCACGCCTATGCGCCAGTATATCTTGAGCCTAACATTCATATTTCTTCGTAGTTACTTTGCACGCTTTGCACAATTTACTTATGACTTTCATTTTTGTTATTCGAACTTTCCCTAAATTTATAATCATTTTCTATTCTCAAGTTATATAGAACCTTATTAAGGTTTTTATACATTTTGTACATTGGCGATAAAGCATTTTAGCATTCATCTCACGTCAGTGTAATTTTTAGGGTTCCGTACCTCAAAAGGAAAAACGGAACCCTTATAGGATCACTTTGTTGTCTGTCTGTCTGTCTGTCCGTCTGTCTGTCAAGAAACCTACAGGGTACTTCCCGTTGACCTAGAATCATGAAATTTTGCAGGTAGGTGGATCTTATAGCTGGCTTTAGGGGAAAAATCTGAAAACCGTGAATTTGTGGTCACATCACACAAAAAAAATTAAATTGTGGTCGTAAACTAATAATTAGTATTTTCAATTTTCGAAGTAAGATAACTATATCAAGTGGGGTATCATATGAAAGGGCTTCACCTGTGCATTCTAAAACAGATTTTTATTTAATTTTATTCATCATAGTTTTTGAATTATCCTGCAAAATGTCGAAAAAATACGACTGTAGTACAGAACCCTCATTGCGCGAGCCTGACTCGCAATTGGCCGATTTTTATTTTAATAATTTTTTGTTGACCAATAGTAGTTCATTTTAAGTAAGTAGGTAAGTATATTAAAGAAAACATTGGCGCCGATTCTGTTGTCTTTCTCTAAACTAAATTTAGAGTGTCTGCCTCTTTTTCTTTCTAATATTGCTAAAACGGGATGGAACATGAATTTTACACTTAAAGACTCTAAATTTTAGTGCACGCTACAAATTTAAACAAGCATTAAATTAAATTTAAAACTGTCAAACTGTGTCTGTCCTTTTCATATTACATTAGTAAGAAGAGGATGCGAATACTCTAAAATTTAGTTGTGCTCAGAATTTGTACCATTAATTAATGCTTAAATTAACAACGTTAAAAAATTTAAACTAGCACGCGTGAATTTAGTCACTGATTTTGTTTCTTTTTCATTTTTGTTTCATGTTTGCTGTAATATTATTTGCTCTGCCGCTTTCGATGTTGTTTTTGGCTATGTGAAGGCTAAAAAGAGGAAACAGGAGGAGTTAGAGAAGCAGAGAATAGAAGAGCAGACGAAGAGGCAACAGGTTTGTAGAGAGGAACACACGTCGCAACGCCTCAATAGCTCAACGGTTAAGGACTGAATTCCGAAAGGTCTGCGGTTCAAACCCCACCCGTTGAACTATTGTCGTACCTAGCCATAGCACAACCTTCACGCTTAGTTGCAGAGGAAAGGGAAACATTAGTCATGATTATGCTTAGTTAAAAAGCTGTGATAGGCTAGTGGTTAGGACGTCCGCCTTCTAATCGGAGGTCGGGGGTTCAATCCCGGGCACGCACCTCTAACTTTTCGGAGTTATGTGAGTTTTAATTAATTAAATATCACTTGCTTAAACGGTGAAGGAAAACGTCGTGAGGAAACCTGCATGCTTGAGAGTTCTCCATAATGTTCTCAAAGGTGTGTGAAGTATACCAATCCGCACATGGCCAGCGTGGTAACCCGTGCTTTGTAGTGAGCCGGCGATGGGTTGATCATGATCATGATGAATACTGTCTGTGAGAGAAGCCGCGGACGAACAGACGGACCGGTCATGGCGAAACTAGCGTTCCTCGTTTGATACGGAACCCTAAAAAGCACCATTGTTCATAAAAAAATAAAATGTTTTTTAACTGGATTTACGGCTCTGGGTTCTAGCCCTTTTGAGCCTGAAAATGTTTGATCTTTTAGAGCCTTAATAATTTGAAATCGTTTGTTACAGGAGAGAGAAATAAAACGACAACAATCTATGCTTCTTAAAGAGCAGGTAAGCAATATTATAATACTAGCCAATGCCCGCGACTTCGTCTGCGTGGATGTAGGTTTTTGAAATTCCCGTGGGAACTCTTTAATTTTCCGGGATAAAAAGTAGCCTAACT
Organism: Maniola hyperantus; assembly: GCF_902806685.2. NCBI lineage: Eukaryota > Metazoa > Arthropoda > Insecta > Lepidoptera > Nymphalidae > Maniola > Maniola hyperantus. The sequence continues at coordinate 2,847,959 of NC_048562.1, forward strand.
CTGTACCAAATTTCATCAAAATTGGTTAAACTGTCGGGCCGTGAAAAGCTAGCAGACAGACAGACATACACACTTTCACATTTATAATATTAGTATGGATTTTACAGCATAGCTAACTTTTTCCCTGAAATTATGCCCGCTTGGGTTTAGTTCATTTAAAGTTCCCATGAGAAGTTCTCAAAATCCTTTCTTAGGGATGAGCTATGTTCGCGAGTTGCGAAAGATTGAGATGGCAATTTTTAGTCAGATGATATTCACATACCCGATAATTTTTTTGGTACATCGAGCTTACGAAGGAGATAGCAGATTTGTAGAGCATTGTCTCGGTCGTTGAGACCGACAAAATGTCATATGGGTATGAGTGACAGAGACAACGCTCTACAAGCCTGAAATGTCATTCTAAAGTCCGATGTTCATCACTTTCGTTCGGCCGCGTACTGTAAAAGTAATAGGTCACCTTTTTTAAAAGTAATATATTATTTATTACAATCAAAATAAAATGAATTTATACAGAATTTATACAGAATGAGTGTAACCAGAACGCTGGCAAAAACGAAGACTGGTGAATAGTACTGATGATTACTGATATGATACCGCAAAAAAAAAAAAAAAAAAAAACCTATATTTATGCTAGAGGCCAACGAACGTTACGTAAATAGGCTACTCGGAGTCAATGCCACGTCGTAGGCAGGGCATTGACCCGAGTTTTGCACGCTATACATTGCGGATTTAAAAAATACTTAGTCATTAAAATTAGAAGATAAGGCAAATGGTTATTGGCATTGGATTGTGTTTAGGTAGTATAATAATTACCTTAAGTTTTTCCTAGCGTTCTGAGTACACCTTCTATAGATAGCAACATAACATAAATCACTTTTTCTTATGTCATTAACATTCTATGTTTCCGTTATATTTGTCCCATGTCTAATAAACTTATATTTTTTCTTTCAATCGGGATCCATCGCCGCTCCTACAGCAAAAGTATATAACAGAGGTAATCAAAACATTCTGACTCCACTAGTTGTTCCCCTGCTTCTACTACGCATAGCATTTTTCGCGTTCTTATGTACCTATTTATCTTAGCATCTCTTAATTTTCTTCTCATTTCTTCTTGCATCTACTGCTGTATCTAGGCCTTCCCAAGACCACGCCACCTCTCACAGTCCTCCGCTCTTTTCAGGGTTCCGTACCCAAAGGGTGGCAACGGGACCCTATTACTAAGCCTCCGTTGTCTACATGTCCGTCTGTCTGTCAGTCAGCAGGCTGTATCTAGTGTACCGTAACAGGGAGAGAGTCGAAATTTTCACAGAATGTGTATTTCTATTGCCGCTGTAACAACAATAATTTCAAAGATTTCAAAATGGCCGCCATGAGAATAAAAAAAATACAATGGTACGGAACCTTTCGTGTGCGAGTCCGACTCGCACTTGACCGGTTTTTCTTCTAAATGTCTGAGATCCCCCATAACTCTTTCTCATTATTGTCTTTTCTTCTTAATTTTTCGCTGCATATTTGGGTATTGTACAAAATCTTTTTGTCTCTCCTTTTTCCTTAAAACATTTTATTCTTCCTTGCTTGTTCTCTTTATTAACTTTTTCGTTAAACTGACGTCTGAATTTGGGTCTAAAAATTCTAAAATGCTCATTTTTATTTATGCTTTAATACCATTAAAGTGATTGTAAGTCTTAGGTAGCTCGTTGGGAAAATATGCTTTTAAACTAACTCCCGAATACTGAAAAGTATTTTAAAATCTAAGACTTAGCTCTGACTTAGCTTAGACTAAAGACAGAGTTAAAACGAGACGGAGCTATATCTCACATAAATCAGTCTCGTTTTAACTCAATCTTAAGTCTGAGCAAAGTCAAAGTGCGCTCTATAGATCTCAGCCTAAGAGGACTTTACGATTTCAATTATCACAGATTTAGGGTCTTAAATCTTAGTGTAACTTTTCAAGTTAAAATGTGACATTGGATATTTTCTGCCTTAGTAAGGGAAGATATAGTTACATAGGACGCCTCGCTCACCCGCACAGCCCCCGCGGTAACCCGTGGCGGGATAGTGCGAGTGTGTGGGATGTACCCCGCCTCATAGCCTGATCGCCATGTCGACCTGTCGCGAACTATACACTTCTAACTTGGTCTAGCTTATCTTATCTTCTAACTTATCTAGTCACACTCAATAATCTCAACTGTTAACTATATTTGTACGCCGCCATGGCCAATGTGCTGGACTGTTTCTTAGATTTAACATCTTATGTACCACATTATGCAAATAAAGAATTATTCTATTCTATTCTATTCTTGGAAAGTTGCACTTGAATATCTAAAATTGATCCAAGCTTTCTTATACCAAAACAAATGCATGAAACAAAGAAAAACAATAAAAAAGACTATATTATTTTTTAACAGGAACGCGAAAGGAGAAGGCAGCACACCACGTTTATCCGCCAACTAGACTCTAGAAGGAGATGGGAAGAAAGAGAGAGAAGAAAACACCAGAACCTTCTCGACCGATTGCTGGTGAAAGAGAAGAAGTTACAGCAAAGACGGAAAGAGATGGAATTACTGTCTGAACTTAGGTGAGCAATTAAAATAGCGATGGTAGTATCTTCTTCTTCTTTGGGGCTATGCAGGTCCTTTTTTTTTATTCAGATACAAGTTAGCCCTTGACTGCAATCTCACCTGGTGGTAAGTGATGATGCAGTCTAAGATGATAGCGGGCTAACCTGGAAGGGGTATGGCCGTTTTTATTAAACCCATACCCCTTTGGTTTCTACACCATTTGGCATCGTACCGGAACGCTAAATCGCTTGGCGGCACGGCTTTGTCGGTAGGGTGGTAACTAGCCACGGCCGAAGCCTCGGCTTGATATCCCTGTATCACTGCGACCGTCTCCGATCTATTGTGTTTGCCTCCACTCCACACTTCCTTGTCAATTCCTGTGGCCGCGAAATACAGCAGCACCTTCTTGACTGGAATTGAAGTAACATCCTCAGGGTAAATGATATGTCTCCCTAAGTGGACGCTACGTTTGTGCATCAGAGCAGGGCAGAAGCAGATAATGTGCATCGGAGTCTCGGTAGACTTGTGGCAGTCTGCAGGTGTCCGAGCCCGATGGTAGTATGCTAATTAGATATTAGAAAAACACAGTAAGGGACGTCGCGTACTAACTTTTTTTATTTATTTAAAGAATACTAGCTTATGCTCGCGACTACAAAATTCCGTGTGGACTACAAAATTTCAAAACCCTATTTCACCCCCTTAGGAGTTGAATTTTCAAAAATCCTTTTTTAGCGGATGCCTACGTCATAATAGCTATCTGCATGCCAAATTTCAGCCCGATCCGTCCAGTAGTTTGAGCTGTGCGTTGATAGATCAGTCAGTCAGTCAGTCACCTTTTCCTTTTATATATATATAAATATAAAATAAATTTGAGATTAGCCATGTTAAATGACTAATATTTCCCTTTAAGCCTGACGCTTAGTTGGAACTAAGCGTCAGGCTTGTGCTAGGAGTAGGTACGACAATAGTGCAACGGGCGGGGTTTGAACCGTCGACCTTTCGGTTTTCAGTCTAACTACTACTAACCACGACTACGGCCAGCGTCCAAGTTATTACGCATCGCGCATTTGGCTGCACCGATGCGCCAGCTCCTGCAATTCGATTGCGGTAGAATGATAGCTACAATGTCACGATCGAATTGCGGAGAATTTTCGTTATAGTCAATAGTGGGCTGGGGATGTGTTGAGATTATGATAAAACTCCCTGTTTATTTACAGACGACCTCAAGAAGACTCGTCGCTGTCTGACCAGAAGTCACTACCGGCCTTGGACAGGATACCCGGACTGAAACTACCCGGACAAGCCATGGCGGACTTGTTGCAAGTCTTCGAGTTCCTGCACAACTTCGGACAGGCACTGGGTTTCGGTAAGAACGTTATTTACAAGGCTCGTCGCTGTCTGACCAGAAGTCACTACCGGCCTTGGACAGGATACCCGGACTGAAACTACCCGGACCAGCCATGGCGGACTTGTTGCAAGTCTTCGAGTTCCTGCACAACTTCGGACAGGCACTGGGTTTCGGTAAGAACGGTATTTACAAGGCTCGTCGCTGTCTGACCAGAAGTCACTACCGGCCTTGGACAGGATACCCGGACTGAAACTACCCGGACCAGCCATGGCGGACTTGTTGCAAGTCTTCGAGTTCCTGCACAACTTCGGACAGGCACTGGGTTTCGGTAAGAACGGTATTTACAAGGCTCGTCGCTGTCTGACCAGAAGTCACTACCGGCCTTGGACAGGATACCCGGACTGAAACTACCCGGACCAGCCATGGCGGACTTGTTGCAAGTCTTCGAGTTCCTGCACAACTTCGGACAGGCACTGGGTTTCGGTAAGAACGGTATTTACAAGGCTCGTCGCTGTCTGACCAGAAGTCACTACCGGCCTTGGACAGGATACCCGGACTGAAACTACCCGGACCAGCCATGGCGGACTTGTTGCAAGTCTTCGAGTTCCTGCACAACTTCGGACAGGCACTGGGTTTCGGTAAGAACGTTATTTACAAGGCTCGTCGCTGTCTGACCAGAAGTCACTACCGGCCTTGGACAGGATACCCGGACTGAAACTACCCGGACAAGCCATGGCGGACTTGTTGCAAGTCTTCGAGTTCCTGCACAACTTCGGACAGGCACTGGGTTTCGGTAAGAACGTTATTTACAAGGCTCGTCGCTGTCTGACCAGATGTCACTACCGGCTTTGGACAGGATACCCGGACTGAAACTACCTGGACAAACCATGACGGACTTGTTGCAAAGTCTTTGAGTTCGAGACTTGGGGGCTGAATTTTCAAAAATCTTTTCTTAGCGGATGCCTACGTCTTAATCTGTATGCCAAATTTCAGCCCGATCCGTCCAGTAGTTTGAGCGGTGCGTTGATAGATCAGTCAGTCAGTCACCTTTTCCTTTTATATATTTAGATTGTTGGTTTTGTTTTCAGAAGTGGAGACGCTGCCGACCTTGAATTCGCTGCAAATGGGCCTAATACCCAACTGCAGCCAGGAGGCAGAGATTGAACTGCTCAGTGTACTGTCCAGGCTACTGTCCATCGCTATTGGTGAGTTTAAGGCAGATGAAAAATGAAAGTGATGGGTTGATATTATGTAGTGGGGCGATGGGTTGATATGATGTATAGTGGGAAGGCAATACGCGATGGGTTGATATGATGTAGGGGGCGATGGGTTTATATCATGTAGTGGAGCGATGGGTTGATATGATGTAGCGGGGCGATGGGTTGATATGATGTATAGGGGGCAGGCGATGTGCGATAGGTTGATATGATCTAGTGGGTAAGCGATGGGTTGATATCATGTAGTATGGTTTGATATGTAGGCGATGCGCGATGGGTTGATATGATGTAATGGGGCCATGGGTTAATATGATGTATAGTGGGAAGGCGATGCGCGATGGGTTCATATGATCTAGTGGGTAAGCGATGGGTTGATATCATGTAGTAGGGCGATGGGTTGATATGATGTATAGTGGGCAGGCGATGTGCGATAGGTTGATATGATCTAGTGGGAAAGCGATGGGTTGATATGATGTAGTATGGGTTGATATGTAGGCGATGCGCGATGGGTTGATATGATGTATAGTGGGCAGGCGATGTGCGATAGGTTGATATGATCTAGTGGGAAAGCGATGGGTTGATATGATGTAGTATGGGTTGATATGTAGGCGATGCGCGATGGGTTGATATGATGTAGTGGGGCCATGGGTTGATATGATGTATAGTGGGAAGGGGATGCGCGATGGGTTCATATGATCTAGTGGGTAAGCGATGGGTTGATATCATGTAGTAGGGCCATGGGTTGATATGATGTATAGTGGGAAGGGGATGCGCGATGGGTTCATATGATCTAGTGGGTAAGCGATGGGTTGATATCATGTAGTAGGGCGATGGGTTGATATGATGTATAGTGGGCAAGCGATGGGCGATAGGCTGATATGATATGGTGGGCAAGGGAGGGGTTGATATCATGTAGTATGGGTTGATATGTAGGCGATGCGCGATGGGTTGATATGATGTAGTGGGGCCATGGGTTGATATGATGTGTAGTGGGAAGGCGATGCGCGATGGGTTCATATGATCTAGTGGGTAAGCGATGGGTTGATATCATGTAGTAGGGCGATGGGTTGATATGATGTATAGTGGGCAAGCGATGGGCGATAGGCTGATATGATATGGTGGGCAAGGGAGGGGTTGATATCATGTAGTATGGGTTGATATGTAGGCGATGCGCGATGGGTTGATATGATGTAGCGGGGCCATGGGTTGATATGATGTATAGTGGGAAGGCGATGCGCGATGGGTTCATATGATCTAGTGGGTAAGCGATGGGTTGATATCATGTAGTAGGGTGATGGGTTGATATGATGTATAGTGGGCAAGCGATGGGTTGATATCATGTAGTGGGCAGGCTATGTATTGAGATGATGATTATGAGCATTTGATTGTTGTCTACAGAAGAGCCAGGAATCCCCCATCCGGGGCGACACACCACGTTACTAGGACACGCGCTACGACTGGCCGAGCTTACTCCGGGTACATTGAGTGAAGTTCTACGCATATATCTATATGCGAACGCCACGGCTGAGATCAAGGCTTTGACGGGTACGTATCTTTTTAGGGTTCCGTACCTCAAAAGGAAAAACGGAACCCTTATAGGATCACTTTGTTGTCTGTCTGTCTGTCAAGAAACCTACAGGGTACTTCCCGTTGACCTAGAATCATGAAATTTGGCAGGTAGGTAGATCTTATAGCTGACATTTGGGGAAAAATCTGGAAACCGTGAATTTAGGGTTAGATCACACAAAAAAAAATTGTAGTCATGAACTAATAATTAGTATTTTCAATTTTCGAAGTAATTAACTATATCAAGTGGGGTATCACGTGAAAGGTCTTCACTTGTGCATTCTAAAACAGATTTTTATTTATTTTTATGCATCATAGTTTTTAAATTATCGTGCAAAATGTCGAAAAAATACGACTGTAGTACGGATCCCTCAATGCGCGAGCCTGACTCGCACTTGGCCGGTTTTTTTTTAATCAAATTTATTTATACGGGTTTGGTCACAAAGTGAACATGTTACCCCTGTAGAAACTAAACCCTGAACGGCCTCCTGAAGGTATTTTCTGACAGGATCGACTGCCAGTACTAGAATCACTGTTGTATGATTCACGTGCTGGCAAATCGATCCTGTCCTAATTTAAATAGTTATAGATATTTTAACAAATATGTTTAAGTTTCGTGTAATTACTAACACCAATATGATCCTTGTTGGTCGAAATAAAAACATTTTATTTTTTTAAACCATATTCAAAATATCTTTCTCTCTACGCCTAAGCCCTTTTGTCTCTTGGGTATGTAACATTTTATGAAGTGAAACTTCTTTAGGCGCAACTCGAAAGTAAACGTCTCTTCCCTTTAAAATCACATGCGAAGTCCTCGACTTCGCCTCGTCCTTCCAATATTGCAAGGCCGTAATTTGCTTTATTTCTGGCCTGGACAGTGATGTTCTATTTGGTTGTTCAGGTTTAACAGTGGAACGAGAGCGGGATCGGAAAGTGGCCGACCACCATCAGAGCGACGCAGAGATGCTACTGACTTGCTCTACCACTAAAAATGGCAACTACTATGAGCATTTGCACAACAACGCTACCTATAAACTATCAGGTAAGACCCATAAACTATCAATTGATACTTATAAACTATCAGATAAGACTTATGAACTATCAGACAAGCCCTTTAAAGTTAAGACGACGGCCGACGGATTTTTAAATCTAAAATTTTAAATGGATGTCATTTTCAGAGTGCTGATTATGGAAATGACATTTTCAAATCCAATATTTTTTAAATAAAATAGTTATATTAACTTTACCACAAAAAGCCAAAGATTTTTCACTTCACGCAACTATTTATCCAAATATTATATAAAAGGAAAAGGTGACATTGACTGACTGACTGACTGACTGATCTATCAACGCACAGCTCAAACTACTGGACGAATCGGGCTGAAATTTGGCATGCAGACAGCTATTATGACTTAGGCATCCGCTAAGAAAGGATTTTTGAAAATTCAATCCCTAAGGGGTTGAAATAGGGGTTTGAAATTTGTGTAGTCCACGCGGACGAAGTCGCGAGCAAAAGCTAGTTTTTTAAATAAAATAGTTATATTATCTTTACCACAAAAAGCCACAGAAGTTTCACTTCACGCAACTATTTACTTACATCATAAAACTTGTTCACAGAATTACTACGCGACAAACCGTTCGTCGCGCTAAACCCTTCAAGTAAAGCGCGGATTCTCGCGCGAGTGTGCGACGAGCTGCTACAAAGTCGCGCCGTGCTGCGACAACTGGACGCGTCGCTCGACCACCTCGCGCAGCTGCGGAGAGATAGATTCCTGCTGGACACCAAGATACGCAAGTGAGTAGAGATTTGACGACCTCCCTGGCGCAGTGGTAAGCGCTGTGGTCTTAATAGTGGGAGGTCCCGGGTTCGATTCCTGGCAGGGGTTTGGAATTTTATAATTTCTAAATTTCTGGTCTGGCCTGGTCAGGCTTCGGCCGTGGCTAGTTACCACCCTACCGGCAAAGCCGTGCCGCCAAGCGATTTAGCGTTCCGGTACGATGCCGTGTAGAAACCAAAGGGGTATGGGTTTAATAATAACTGCCATACCCCTTCCAGGTTAGCCCGCTATCATCTTAGACTGCATCATCACTTACCATCAGGTGAGATTGCAGTCAAGGGCTAACTTGTATCTGAATTAAAAAAAAAAACATTTTTATACATTTATATACATTTGTAGTTCTTTGCTTTCTCAATGATTGGAAATAACACAAACTACGAAATTAACACAATAACGTTTATTAACTAAGTAACTAGTTAATTACATAGTTTATAACTGTAAATGGGCAGCAAGACGCAAAAAGTTACTATTAATGTCGTTACATAAGTTGTATTAATAACACGCTCGTTAAATGATCGTGAAAGTCTCAAAGACCGAGTAGATGCTCTTAAAATAACATCGATGCACCAGCGCGCTGGTCGTGACTGGCCCGCACCTCGCGTAACAGTCGGTGCCGGCGCGGGCGCATAACGGGATCTGTCCGCCCTCGCGTCCCGCACCGCGCCCCGTACTGCATTCGCATTGTACACGACGCGCGGCATCCGGCGTAATTGTCGGACGTTATCTATTCGTGTGTCAACCACATCACTCCTCCCCAGAGACCGTGCTACGGGCGAAAGTAATCAGGAAATGTGACCTGTCGTCCCGAGCGTGTGGTTTTAATATTCGCGGGAGGGGTAGGTGTTGAGTTCGTTTGAGGTGGTTCCGGTGTATTATTTGTATCTGATAGTATGTAGGCTGGTTTCAGTCGGTCTACTGATACTGTGACAGATTTGTCTTTAACCCGAATTTTAAAGACCTTGGCACCTCTCTCGATCACTTTATGAGGACCAGTGTATGCCGGTTGTAGTGCACCTCTTAAGGAGTCATCTCGCAGGAAAACATGCGAGCAAGATGAAAGATCTTTATATATAAAAACTTTGTCCTTCGCGTGATTGCTAGTTGGTACTGGGCGTAGGTTGTTGGCAAATGCTCTGATACGAGCTGAGAAGTCCGTTATATCAGTCGTATGATTGTCAAGCTTATGACCGAAAAATTCACCTGGGAGCCGCAACGGTTCCCCGTAAAGTAGTTCGGCTGAGGAAGAGTGAAGGTCTTCTTTAAAAGAGCTTCGTATGCCAAGAAGTATGAATGGCAACGACTCTGACCAACTACTTTTATCTGAAATCACGTCGGGGTCACCACTTGTAGTTCTTTGCTTTCTCAATGATTGGAAATAACACAAACTACGAAATTAACACAATAACGTTTATTAACTAAGTAACTAGTTAATTACATAGTTTATAACTGTAAATGGGCAGCAAGACGCAAAAAGTTACTATTAATGTCGTTACATATGTTGTATTAATAACACGCTCGTTAAATGATCGTGAAAGTCTCAAAGACCGAGTAGATGCTCTTAAAATAACATCGATGCACCAGCGCGCTGGTCGTGACTGGCCCGCACCTCGCGTAACAGTCGGTGCCGGCGCGGGCGCATAACGGGATCTGTCCGCCCTCGCGTCCCGCACCGCGCCCCGTACTGCATTCGCATTGTACACGACGCGCGGCATCCGGCGTAATTGTCGGACGTTATCTATTCGTGTGTCAACCACACATTATTTCATTATCAGAGTCCGCGTGCTGGTGCAGCGCAAGACGCGCGCGGAGGCCACGGAGAAGCAGCAGGCGCTTGCTCTGGAGCGCATGCACAGACTCGTGGACGACTCCTCACACCACGCGAGTACAGGTAACTGAACTTTTTTTTTTTTGAAATTACCAACATAGAGAATGTTTAAAAAATCCAATTTAGACACAGCAAAAACCACGAAGGTTTAAAAAGTGTGTCGTTCCGTCTACTTATAAATACATAATAATAGTGCTTCTATAAACAATTTACATTTTTGTATTACATTACATTTACATACATAATAATAGTGCTTCTATAAACAATTTACATTTTTGTAATTTACGATTTGTTAATATAATAATATTTAGCTTATATTTTAAATTAAATCTGGTTAGTTCGGTTCTAATTTTATTATCTAAAGTATTTAACGTAATATATAATCTTCTTCTTCTTCCTTACCTTATCCCACGCTACGTGGGGTCGGCACAACATGTCTTCTTCTTCCACTCATTCCTGTCATTCGTCAACGTATTATCCACTTCACATTTAACGTAATATATTATAATGTGTTCAAATAATGAATCTCATCTAAACATATAAAAGGAAAAACTGACTCACTGACTGACTGATTTATCAACGCACAGCTCAAATTACTGGACCGATCGGGCTGAAATTCGGCATGCAGATGGATGTTATGACGTAGAAAGGACTTTTGAAAATGCAACCCCTAAGGGAGTAATAGGGGGGGAGGGTTGTGTAGTCCAAGCGGATAAAGCCGTGGGGATAAGCTAGTCTTACATCTGTAAGTGCGAACGAGAGGTCAGATAAAAATGATTTATGACTCAGTTCGCCCGTTCGTAATGTCCTTAGTACATTATAGATTTGTAATTTTTGTTTCCAGATACTGAAAAGAGTGAGACACCGAAGAAAAGAGACAAAGAATCATCACCGCACTCCGACGACAAACCAAACACCCCGTCCCCATACAAAGACACCCCAGATGAAAGCGATAAGGAACTCTCGCCCTTAAAGGATCTGCCGAGCAGTATGGCGGATAAGGAGATCCTGAATAACAATAAGGACGCTTGTTCCCCGCACGCGAAGACGGATAGCGTGATGGGTGACTGTGATGCTGGTCTCAGCGAACCTGAGAGTGAGGGAACTCAGCCAGAAGAGGTTAATGTTTTTTTAAACTTATAGGTTTTTTTTAAATGTTTAGGAGGGATGCTTGTTTTTTTACGAGGGTTACAGAGTTGTGGATAAATCGAAGGAAGTCCTTTACTCAGTTTTGAGATTATATTCTAATTGAATCCAGGAAATTATAATGCTCATAGGTAGCATCATCTTCACGTTTTGTTGGAAGAAAATAAAGAATTAATATACTTATACTCTTTCCCCTAGGATGAAGACAAGAACTTGTCGTCCGAGGAGTTATCGAGGAAGCTGGAGAAACTGGTCCGCCAGTCGGAACAGCAGCTCATAGCGCTGGCGGCCGGCTCGCACGCGCTCAGAGCCACTTGCTATGGCCAAGACAGGTACTTGTCATCTTATCTTATATCTTATATCTTATATATATATATAAAAGGGAAAGGTGACTGACTGACTGACTGACTGACTGACTGACTGACTGACTGACTGACTGACTGATCTATCAACGCACAGCTCAAACTACTGGACGGATCGGGCTGAAATTTGGCATGCAGATAGCTATTATGACGTAGGCATCCGCTAAGAAAGGATTTTTGAAAATTCAACTCCTAAGGGGGTGAAATAGGGTTTTGAAATTTTGTAGTCCACGCGGACGAAGTCGCGAGCATAAGCTAGTCTAAATATATAAAAGGAAAAGGTGACTGACTGACTAATCGACTGATCTATCAACGCACAGCTCAAACTACTGGACGGATCGGGCTGCAATTTGCATACACATATAGCTTTTGTGACTTAGAAATCCGCTAAGGATTTTTGAAAATTCAATCCTTAAGGGGGGTTTAAAATAGGGGTTTGAAATTTATAGAGTCCACGCGGACGAAATCGCGAGCATAAGCTAGTGAAAATATAATATCAGTACCAAAATTTTGTCTACAGGGTTTATTACAAAATGTATGAATAGAATCCCTTACGGCAAATTTTTGGATGACTGTGGGATTTGACATAAATTATTATTACTTTGAATTATGACGTTTTGATAATGTAACTATGAGTTTTTAAAGTTTTTCTGTCGTGGTCATTTCTATTTGTTCTTTTCTTAAATTTATTTTTATTGTAAGTACCACATATTTTGCACGCCATACATAAATGGCAAAATGTGAAAGGACCATCTATATATGTACGATCATTTAAGTACTCACATGTAGCAAAAATTAAATGATTTCATTTCATTTCAAATTTTTTTTTCTGTCAGACTGATAATTACTATGTGATTGGCCCAGAGAAAAAACGAATGTATAATGAAGAATACGGTATTTGACAACTAGACAAATGAGTAACTTTTTATCAAACGTCAAAACGCTCACTTAGTATGTATGCTAGATTCTATGAAATAATGGAATGTGACGTCACATCATAATGGCGTGCTTTTTTAGTTTATTCTATAACTAGCTTATGCTCGCGACTTTGTCCGCGTGGACTACACAAATTTCATACCCCTATTTTACCCCCTTAGGGGTTGAATTTTCAAAAATCCTTTCTTAGCGGATGCCTACGTCATAATAGCTATCTGCATGCCAAATTTCAGCCTGATCCGTCCAGTAGTTTAAGCTGTGCGTTGATAGATCAGTCAGTCAGTCAGTCAGTCACCTTCTCCTTTTATTAATGGCGTGCTTTTTTAGTTTATTCTATAACTAGCTTATGCTCGCGACTTTGTCCGCGTGGACTACACAAATTTCATACCCCTATTTTACCCCCTTGGTGGTTGAATTTTCAAAAATCCTTTTTTAGCGGATGCCTACGTCATAATAGCTATCTGCATGCCAAATTTCAGCCCGATCCGTCCAGTAGTTTAAGCTGTGCGTTGATAGATCAGTCAGTCAGTCAGTCAGTCACCTTCTCCTTTTATTAATGGCGTGCTTTTTTAGTTTATTCTATAACTAGCTTATGCTCGCGACTTTGTCCGCGTGGACTACACAAATTTCATACCCCTATTTTACCCCCTTGGTGGTTGAATTTTCAAAAATCCTTTTTTAGCGGATGCCTACGTCATAATAGCTATCTGCATGCCAAATTTCAGCCCGATCCGTCCAGTAGTTTAAGCTGTGCGTTGATAGATCAGTCAGACCCTTTATATAATAACCACTGAGAAATAATTTATTTTTGATGTAGTCATATTCTTCTTCTTCTTCGCTCTGGGCTGGTTTCCGCACTTAAACGTTTCCGTCTGTTGTGCGTTGGATGTAGTCATATTACACCCGATTGTATCGTTAGGTACTGGAGACGATACTGGTCGCTGGGGAAGTGTGGAGGAGTATTTGTGGAGGCGATGGAATCGGCTCAGCCGGAGATTCTGGACTACCAGGCCAAATTGGAGGAAGCCGCCAATGACCCCGCGCCTAAGGTTAAGAAAGGTCAGTAATTTTTTTTTTTTTTTTTTTTTAAAAGAATATTAGCCATGTTAAATGACTAATATTCCCCTTTCCTCTCCAACTAAGCGTCAAGCTTGTGCTAGGAGTAGGTACGACAATAGTGCAACGGGTGGGGTTTGAACCGTCGACCTTTCGGTTTTCAGTCCACTCCTGTACCGGTTGAGCTATTGAGGCTATAAAAGTAAATATAACTCATATAACATACTAACTGGTTACAATTCTTTGAATTCACGAAGGCGAGTGGCTCATGCTTGTGTTTAAGTCGGTTAGGTTAGGTTTCGGTTGGTTTAGGTTTTCAAATATCCTGTTGGAACTCTTCGATTTTCCGAAATAAATACTAACTTAAGTCACTCTACAAATCTTGG